>NC_080599.1:33624325-33731825 GCF_027887145.1 Ammospiza caudacuta | reverse complement strand
CAGTTCAACATTGAGCTGATATTTGTGAAGATGAAAACTTACTCCACAGCATTTTTTACCTTGTGATTTGGATTCCATGGGGTAACAATCAGCTTCAAAAATCTCGTCATGACGCTGTTTTCAAAGTCAAATAAGGAGCGTCAGTGAGAACACACGACCCCCAAGTGGCTCCCCTCCAGCTTCATAACCCCAATTTATTTTTGACATTGTACCATAAGACTGAAATGATTAATCTATAATAGATTATCTCACAAATCTGCAACAGAAGAACAGAGGATATGATTTGCTCAGGATTTGGCACACTGGCAATGGCATGTCACAGCAAAGCGTTTAATGAATAACATACAACAGAAAAACAAACTGGGGAGAGGCTGGGCTATTGCAGAGGGACTTTAACATGGTGCAAGGGAACCCACCAACCCAACAGCTGCATTGACCACTGACCTCTTGACTTACCACTAATATTTGAGCAAATGATTTCCACTGGCTTTCCAGAAAGACTTCTCTAAGTGTAGATGTTCCTCACAGCCTGCCCTGAGCTTGCATTTCGTAAGTCCTAAGTACCTATAAAATAGAACGAGAGCTGTTTACCCTACCTTTGTGGTTGTCCTGTAGGGTCACAGCATTTGTGTTATGGAACCGCAGAGTAATTATTTGTGAAAAGTGTTGAATTCCTGGGGAAAACACAAACAATTGGATGGCTATACCATGTACTTGTGCTACTGAGTGCTCCCCTTAATTTCTGAGAATAAAGGATGTTTGTGTGGAATCTCATGCATAACTTATTACATTGTGAAACATTTACCATGGATAAATTTCAGCCCATGGAATTTAGTTAAAAAGGGCAAGCATATTTTTTTCTGTGACATGACTACCCCTTGCACCAAACTTAGAAGCCAAAAGCAATCATAAAAAATCAGAGTAACATCCAAGTTCACAGGCACCATTTTCTGGTGACACTAAAAATGTATTTGCTAGTTAAAAAAAGTTATTGCCCTTTATTATAATTTTAAAAATTTATTAGTAACACTAGAAAGTTAAGAAAAAATTCTCTCTCATCTATCTGACCTTGACCATCAACCTGAGAACGGGACACTGAAAAATGGAGGACAGAGTAAAGCCTGGTTGTACTGTTATTGCCATTCAATGACACCTTCCTTCTGTAAAATCTCCAATTCTCTTTTTACAGTATTTCCATATTTACTAAGTAACCTGGGATAAATATGTTGGTCTAACCTTGATTTCTGCTATTTTCAGGGAGATTTACCTGCCAGTCTAGGCTGTCTTTTCTGACATCAGAAGCTGAGCAAAGTTCTCTGTGTAGTAACAGGTTTTATTAGTCTGCAATGCCCCTTCCCTTGACCTGTTTGAACTTCTCTTTTGCTAGTGCTTCTGTCAATCCTTGGCTTTCTGTGTGGGGCCAGTGAAGGTCTCAGACTCAAGACACTTTGGCCAGAACAAAGACTATTAATTTATTTACGTGCACCATCAAGCAGCAATCCTCTTTACATTGTTGGCCAAAGGCAAAAGGGCAAGTCAGTGCTATGTCTCATGGAACTACAGGAGGATGGTGGCAGCAGGGTAGGTCTGAAAAGGCTGTGGGGCCACAGAACTGCCCCATGAGCCAGCACTATTGATAGACAGCTGTGACAGACAACATCAAGACACTACTGTGCTGTAATCTCCAGCCCATCAAAAGGAGATGTTAATAGTTTCACATAGCTGGGGTTTTGTCCCAGAGGTTAAGTCTTTCCTTGGTTCTGTTGGTGTGTCTGGGTGATGGCAACTTTTCCCCTTTAGTCTAAAGGCTCAACAGATGAAGCTTGTCAGGGTAGTGCTGAGAATACCCAGCTTCTGCAGCAATGCACAACAGAAGAAAGTAAAACAATATAGGAAAATGGGGATGCTGCTGCCACAAATCCGGGGAAGCTTGAATTTAAATACCTCCTTCTCCCTCTGTTGAGCCCATGTTCCTCCCTAGAGGCTTCAGAAAGTGGGTCTTTCCCTCACGCTCATCCAAGGTCCAGGAAGGGGTTTCATTTCTCTCTGCTGGGAAGTGAGATAGATATGGGGAATTATGCAGGATTTTTGACCTGGTTGACAGCAAAGGCAGCATTAACAGCTAAAATTTAGACAGCAAAACAGTACTTCAAGCTTTTGGGGGATTGATGCAAGTGGTTCAGCTTGATGCAAATTTCTTTCCATTTATGAGCAATTTTATAAGCAAAAATATTGTCTCCATCTCTCCCTCTAGACACTCCTGACCACAAGCTGAGATCTCACAGACCAGGCATGGTGGGATATCCAATGGCAGAGGTTGCCACACAGCTTGAATTTTACACACATATGAAATATATACAAAATATATAGGGTTTCAGATATCCAATGGGAAGTATCAAGGGCCTTAGCAGACACAGAGGGCTGAAACCATCTGCATTGAAACAGGAGTCAGGGCAGGTCTAGGTCAAGGGTTTGGCTCAGAAAGTAGAGAGCAGCAGGGTTTCATTCCTGGCTGTACAAAGATCTGAAATAACCCCCTGACTCATGCCTTACTTCCTATTCATGGCATTCCAACCATAGAAAACCTGTTGCACTTATGAGACTCCTCTCTTGCTTTGGGGTTATAGAAATGCCATGAAAACCTGCAGAAAGGGACATGGAAAACCAGCATGCAGATCCTGGTCCCAGTCAGCCTGAGAGCCTGTGTCCTATTCTACCACTGCTGCTTCCAGCTCAGGAGTGCAGCTGAGTGACAATGTGTCACTCTCTGCAGCTGATGGCCCTGGCCCTGTGTCACCCTCTGCAGCTGACAGCCCTGAGTCCACAGAGTTCAGGAGTCTTGGCAGTATGGTATAAAATGTAAAGCAGTGGTCTTTTCTGTTGTTGTTTTTGTGAAAGCCAGCTCACAAAAACTGTTGTTTTTTTTGTAAAGCAGTTGGATGAACCACAATTTACTACCCTGAACTCCTCTAGTCTGTGTTTCCCTAAAGGTAACAACCATAGATGCTGAGATGGCTGCACTTTGGACTAAACAAATGCTGTAACAGGATGTAGCTGTAACAAACCTGTCAAAGCTCATAAACAAATAATCATCCATTTAATCACTAATTATTAATCTAATTCTGATCTTCAGTTACTCAAAATGAACTGTTTAAAAAAAGTGATACATGTTAGTCAAAAGCAATTTAAAAACATGTGTCCAAAAGTAATGCATTGGTTTACTGTGGAACAATCCATCTGTTATTACAAGAAAATTAGGACAGGAAAAATAAATCTTATTCCATGAAATCAGCCATATGAGAGAAGATTCCTTTTGAAACTGCCCCCACATGAAATCCTAACCTGAATGATGAAGGAGGCAGACAAGCATTAATGAGCAGGACCACAGCCTGCACCATATTCCTGCCCCTCTAAAGCAGCAGAATTACAAAATGGAAGGGCATGAAAAAAATTACAGATTTGCTACAGATATCTGCTGCTTAGGGCCTAGAAACTTAGTTTATGGAGCCTCTTAATCTGTGTATGGAAATGAGTCAACAGCAGAAGCACTTCTGACCTCCTTGAAGATTTTTAGCATCATCTCAACCCTTCTTAAAACACTTCCAAGCTAATAATATTGTATTCTTGGATTTTTTTTTTTTAATCAAAATTGTATATATTTTAAATTTGTCAAATGACTGGACAAAGCAGTGTTAAAAATTCAACTGCACTAATTACTAGCTGAGCAGCATAAAAACCTCTGAATAAATGTCAGTCTAGGAGATAAGCTCTTATCTTAATCTAATGACTCCACAGACTTAATTTGTCAGGCCAGCCTAGCTGATGAAAAACAGGTTTCTATTCTCCAGTGTTAGCAGCCACATCTTTCCAAATCTTTGAAGTTGGATAGTAATACCATCAGTGTCATCCTGCAAAAATCTTGTGACCAAGCCAATTCCATTGCTATTGTCCTGTTACACTAATTAAAGTTGCTTTAATTGCACACCATCAGTGTGCAATTGGTGAAAATGAAGGCAATTTATTTTTAGATTTGTTATATTCTGGGATAATCATTCTTGCTTCCCACTGCCCACAACGATGTGTTAATATTTGCAGCTCTCTCTCATTATCAGAAAGCCAGGCTTTTTAGCGGGGCTCCACAGACAGCACAGTGCTATCCCAGGACAATTCCTGCAGTGCACACAAAGCACACAAGTATGTGCATGCGGTTTATTTGTGTAGAGAAGAGTAATTTTGAGCTCAGCAATGAATTTGATCTTAAGAGATGATTTAGGTTTTTGAAATTTTTTCCTAACGGAGAATTTGACATATTTAGAACTAAATGCACCAAATGTTCACAGTGTTTGGACAAAGTGGGTTAACAAATAGAAAAAAAGAAATTAGCTGCAGCCAGTGTTTCCAGTCCCCCAGTCTTCAACTAACTCTTCTAATGGGAACTTGGTAGGCCTTTTGTGCAAAGTGCCCCATTTCAAAGGATATAATTTAAACATGGTACTCTTTATCCCAACCCCAAAACTTAGAGGGATATGCCTGGGTTTCAGGAGTTGGGAGATGATGATATTATTCTGATGATGCCTAGGAAGATGACAAAGTAACAAAAACCTGATGAAAATAATAGTGCTAAGGTGCAATCTACTGAGGCAAATCCAAGAGGCCAGTGCTGCTCTGGACTCTGTTGGCATTGACATTATGAACTTTATCAATATTAGATATATCGAGATATTTACCTGCTCTGTTGTATCTGGTTTTATAGCAGTGCAACTCCACTGGCTTCAGCAGCATTTCACACCATACAACCAGGAAAAGGGAGTGGAGAGTTAGCCACCTTTTTCTGTTATTACAAAATCCCTGATGCCCAGAGCGGATTGCTCTGAAGCCCACATTACTTCCCAGACTGGCAGGAGTGCAGGGTCAGAGCAGCTCTGTGTGGGTGCAGCACAGGTCATTCTGCGATTTGTTTTGGAATGCTTTAGAAGCATTTCACTGTTTGGGTGGGAACACCCTCTTGGATAACACAGATTTAATCAATTAGATGACAAATGTCCATCCTCTTGGGTGAGAACACTGCCTACTCGCAAATTTAGTCTAAGTAGGACTGCAAGGGGACCACGCAGGTCATGTGCTGGCACATCTACGAAAGTATTCAGGAGCTGGTCCATATACATTTTCTTTTCAAAGGCTCATGTGTGAGCATGGACAGCCAGTTTAGCATCTGAGTCATCCTGGCTGTGATGTGAGTTGGGTGCCAATACTGCAGCAGCCAAAGCCTTCCAGCCCGTGCATGCAGGCCATGCTGCCTGGATGGGCTTCACCTGCAGCAGGGCAGATCCTCAGCAGGGACAACACAGAGGCTGAGAAGAAGGGTGGGAAGCTTCATAAGCTGCAAAAACCTTTAAATCAGAAACTGTAATTACCCCAGCTAATTGAGTTCTTCATCTGATGTATAAAATGACCTCTTCTAACATTCTGACTAACACATCATTGTTTATGGCATCTTCCTCTTAGCTGAGAACCCTCATACATCTTTCTTCCTGTTTTACCCACAGCCCTGCAGAGGAGCAGAGTTTGCAGAGTAGTGCCAGGTGAAGTGGTCACGGTCCCTAATGTGACCCAGAATGACAGGGCTGCTGAATAAATTAGAGGCAGATTTCCACAGATATTTGAGCTCCCCTGAACACAGATCAGTACCTACTTCAGCCTTTTAAAGCTTCTAGGCTCCATGTTGTCATTGGCAGTTGAAAGCATAAGGGTTTTTGAAAAAAACCCAGAGCCTGAAACATATTTAAGCACTGCTGTTTACTGTTTCCTTGGATCAAGACAACTGAACTCTTTGAAAGCACTAATAATAACAGCAATAATAAACATTTGATGCATGGTCTGTAAGCTTGAGGCCTCATCTGACCAAAACTGAATTTATATCCATTGATTTAATCATGGAAGTGATGGTTCACTCTGAACATGCCAAATTCATTTATGTTAGGGCTATGGCCTGGAAATAGCGGTTTTTTAGTAAGAATTAATGGCTCCTTATTTCTCCTGCTCTGAGTCACAGTTTGAATCTACAGGCCATTCCCAACACAGCTGAAACAGAAAATGAACACATTGAAGTGAAATTTTCAAAGTGATATTTGAACCCCTTCTCTCTGATGAAATCTCACCTATTGATCCAGTCAGCCTCCTCAGGTCCATCCTGCAAAGTCTCCTTGACCAGCTTATTACAACAATTCTTCAGGTGCACTGTGTTGTCTTTCATTAGAGGACAGGTGTCAACTAATCAAATTGAAAAAAATGAAAACTCCCATAGATTAAATCCTTGCACTGGTGAAAGATATGGCAAAATTCCCTTGGAAGCCAGTGACTGCTTGTCTCTTAAGACATTATCTCAAGTCTGAATTGCCATTGGAATACTGACTTCCTGATTTATGCAATGAGTTTACTTGGAATTAACAAATTTATTGCCCTTTCCTCAGCAGCTGGAGCAGTGAAGGGGCTGGCTCACACAGGAGCCATTCCCTAGGGGTGCTGTAGTGGGATCCAGCTGGGTCAGGCTGCCCATGCTTCAGGAGACTGTGTTTTCATGGCTCCCTTTGCTCCTTCTATACTCTTCAACACTTGCTCCTGCTATCCTGCTACAAGAAAAGTTTACCTGCTCTGGCCTGCAAAGGAGCCCTGCTGTTTTTGGACTGCAGCCTTTAAGAACAACTTTGGGTGCTAAGGAAAAACAAATAATTCTGAAAGAAAAAAACTGGGTCCTTTATGGAAAAATATTGTGACTCCCAATCGGAGGGCTGTGGATCCAGATCAATTTCCTAGCAAAGAGGAATAACTCTAATCTAAACGTAAAAAGGGGTCTGTCATGGTGAGATACAAATGTAGGGGTAGCTGCCAGCTTTCAGATTGGTCTTGATGAAGTATTATTGCTGACAAGCCAATAATGAGCTAAGGCCCATAGTGAGGCTGCAACAGGCTGGGGCCACTTGGCTTGACTAAATGAAGTCCAAATGCTGGCACCACAGCTGGAGGCAGGACAAGCAGAGTCAGAAGGAGCAGGATTTCTTTCTTGATTTGCAACAAGAATGTGACTCTTGGGAATGTCGTGTGCAGAGACAGGAGTTGGACTTGATGATCCTTTCAACCCAGCAGATTCTGTGATTCTCTGATTTTGGCCTTGGTAAGTGCACACTGATGATTTTCCATTTCTGTTCCAAAGGGAATCTCCAACCACTCCCAAGTGCCAATTTTCCATTATGGACTCAGTTTCCCTACACTCTTTGGGAGAAAATGCAGATAATAAAGGGAGCAGTAGAGCTACACTGATTCTTGGGACTGACAGTAAAGGTACCCAGTTAATAGACTGAGTGGGGGGACTCAGATTTGCTTGCAGAATCCCATGTGAATTGCACTATTCTTCCAATTAAAGTGATTGTGAGAAATTCTGATTTTCAATTCAATTTTTTTTGCATATGGGAAAGAGGAAGAAACAGCCTTTGTGCAATGACTGTTTAAAAATACTTCAAAAGAACTTGAATCAGTTCATGGCTGCACTATATACAAATTAAAATAATTGGTTTTTTGGCAGCCTTTTAAGAGATCTATAAATTAAAGGGATTTCTGATACATTTTGGGAGACTTTATTTCATATTGGCTTTCAGAGTGTCCTCCCTCCCAGAGCTGAAAGTCAGCCACAAAACCAGACAGAGCCTCTCATTTGCTCTGCCCTCCTGATTCAGGAGTCAGTGGATCTCCTTCACGAGTGATCATGGTTGGGCATGGTGGGTCCTGGATCCCTGCCAGCCTTGCACCCTTCCCTTTCATTTCTGCTTTGAGAACTTTACATCAAGAAATAGAAACTGCCCCGAACCCACCCCTCTGGAGAGTTAGTTTCTCTCCTTTTCCCCATTAGTAGAAACTGATTCCGTCACCCAGTTTGTGTTGCACCTGGGCTGTCCCCATTCTGTGCTCTGATGGCAATGGGTTCAGTTCTATCTGTGATGACCTAAAAATAGCACTCAATTAACATTGCATTTCAAGAATTGGAAAATTTCCCAGAAGTCCATTCTTTTTTTCTTTTTCTGTTTCATTACATTTTACAGTAATAATACACAAGCCTGTAGAAAACATGACGGGTAATGAAAAAATGTAATTAATATAAGCAGTGTAAAGCATTTTTTTTCCCTCTGTTGTCCTTGCAGAAAATTACTGCTTTAAACTGAGCAGGATGTGAAAATGCATAAAGCAAACAGTAATATGCTGTGGTTTGTAAATATCTTATGCAAAATAGTTAAATCAACTGCTGTTTATTTTTCTTACTTTGTGTCACAAGCTCTTACTTTCTTTTTGTTCATGACTTTTTTCATTTGCTCTCTTTTGGGTGTTTGCTCTCTTTCATCTTAAGAAAGTCACTGACTTAACTATATGTTTTTTCTGCTACAGCTAATTCTTCTCACCCTCTCCTCCTGTTTGCTGGCTCTGAAATGCAACATACTCTGCAAAAGCATAGTGAGCCAGATCCTCACTATACTGAGGATCTGCTCTCGTTGTTTTGAGCTTAAAAAAAAAAAAAAGAAAAGAAAAGAAAGCACTCTCATGCTACAAAAAACCAACTAATTATCCCAAATCCTGCAACAACATTATGACTAACTAGCATTCCTGACTATTACTGTAGGATTCCACAGTGTTTTAACAAGGCTGCCTGGTCACAGTTCGGGATGGGCTGTGAGCAATACACACACAACATTAGCTAGTGTGGCACAGTGTATGCCATCTCTCCTTGGAATATTTCTCTCTGGCTATCTGTAAAACTTGTAATACCCAGCAATATCTGAAGGTCACAGTAGAGTTTCTGAGCTGAAATACAAAATAGCATTCCAAACACATCTTCTGTGGCCAGACAAGAAACTGCTTATGGTTTATTTTCCCTCCCCTCTCTGCACAGCTGACATCCAACATTAGTTATTGTTTATTTTTGTCTTGTTCCTGGTTCTAAAGGTTTCCCTTATGGCCCTGATTTATGTGAACTTTCAGATATCACTCGGGGCTTTTCTGCCTCGTCCCCTCTGATGTAGCTGGTTCCCCTGTGAAGGTAGGTTTCCCCAGCTGAAGATCTGTTCCTCTCTCCTGTGGCATTCTGTGCAGCCATTTGGAGTCCCAGATGTAGGAAATGAAATAATCCACGCTCATACAGTCATGAAAGTGCCCATCTGGCACACAGGAACATCACGCATTGGAAGCACACAAGCGTGAGCTCACTTTTGTTATGGCATTTCATAAACAGAGATGCAGTGAGCCAGCAAGTCAGGTCCTTTGGATAATAACAATCGTCTCCATCACACGTTGTGTTTAAAAAATAGGTAAAGAAAAAATCAAGACAAACTGGAAAAATTAGCTCTGAGGAGAAATTTCTACTTACAAATGATTTTTTCCCAGTGTCCTGCTGTACTTACACCTCTCTGGCTCTCTCCACTCTCTATGTAGATTTAAGACAATGGTGACAGTTGAAACGTAGCCAGTTAACTCTTAGTTAGCTCTGAAATCACCTCTTCCTCACTGTTCAGCTAAAGGAAGAAAACATTAGATCATACTTACAAAAGTGAGTCCTATAAAAACAAATTGCATGTTACTGCTTTCTTATCACTACATAAAATTCACAGAAAGAGTCTAATAAATGACCTCACCACTCAATTTTGAAGTATACAAATTAAAGACATCAACAGATAAGCCAAGAGAGATTAATGTACAGTGTGTATGCCTGTGTGTTTGCATGCCTCTTTGAGGATATACCCATATGCTGTTGACATTCAACCTCTGGAATTATAATTAGGGGAAAAAGCAGATGTGTAAATTCATCTTGCTGGGCAGCATATATATGTTGCACTAGTCCCTGATTAATTCAGTACTTGAACACTTGAACACATTTACTCTAAGACAAAAGGTTTCTGTGGGATATGTTGGCTAATAAAGGGGTAGAATATGATGAAACAATGAACAGCCCAAAATGATGGACTAAGTTCAAGACCAGTAAGCAAAACCCAGGATTATTTATACTATTTTAGCTTTGCAAAGTAATTGAAAAAAGGCATCCTGGGCATTTTGTTGGATGTCATTGCATGCTGTAAAGAAATCTTGGGAAGTATTAAACTTCTCAAAACCCCCACCATTAATTCTTCTGACAGTGCTGGGTCTGCAGAGGGATTGCTGCTCAAAGGGGTGAGATTTTTAAGGTCAGGAAAGAGCAGAAAGAGGTGTCAGGTCTCCTAAACCATTGCTGGAAAACTATGGCCATTCCAAAGTGAGGGAGTGGGCCAGCCAGGGGCAGAGGCCTGCCACTCCACGGTTTATGAATATTATAAATTATGGATAAGAGTAAAAGAAAATAGTATCTGAATTTTACATGACCCAGTTTTGTATTGTATTTGGCAAACAATATCTTGTTCAGTATATTTTAAATACTAAGTTAGGAAAACAATGGGATATTTGTAAATATGATAGACCATTACAATATACTGCTTCTCATTTGAAAAGTCATTTGTGCAAGAAATGATTATTGACCCATAATATGTAAATGATTGAAATACAGAAATTAATATTTGGGTCAACTCATGTATTTTTCAACCATGAAATGAAAAGCTCAGTATTCACATTCCAATTCATACATGAAAGCATTACAGCACTATTACTTGGCTATTGGATTAATTTATTATTGTCTTAGTTAATGACATACAGAGTTATATCTCTACTTTCAAATGAGGAGGAGGCATTGCATGCCACAGTAATGTTTAAACCCAGGATGTCCCCTATTCTGGACTCTTTACTGGTGACAATAAGCCAAATTCATAGCCGATATGGAAGGAAATAAACAGCAACACCACCATCAAGGAGGTTTTAGCCCTAATATACCTTAAAGGTTGAACTGGGAGGACTGGCTCCTGCACTGGGGCTCCTCTGCTCTGCCTGGGCTTGATACTCATCTCCTTCACTTGAGTTTTACCCAGTGTGATGCTCTCCTTATTTACTGCAATTAATTCAGAAATACAGGATTAGTGCATTTGGTGCTGTGAGGTAGAACCCTCACTGTAAGGTTCTGTTTCTGCTCCCTGCTCCTTTTCCCTGAGTCATGGGGAGTCTGTGGCAGTGTGGGATTTCTATCTGCACTGTGGGAGTACTCACTCTTCCTAAAGGAGCTGCAATGGGCCTCCCAGCCCAAGGTGACTTTCATTCCAGTGAATTCATTCAGAGCTCATGGAATATGCCAGGTTGTGGCCCCAGAGGCTCAGGTGCTCTCTGTCTCCCCAGGAGTGTGCAAGGCCTGGAGCAGCAGGCCAGCCTCTGTCCCTGGAGTGGCACGAAGGCAGCCTGTGAGCCTGTGATGAGGCACTTCCCCAGCCACTCAGAGCAAAGTGCCTCAATAAGGTTGTCAATAAGGGCCAATCCATGCAAGCTAGACCTGCAATATATTTGGCTCGTGGACTATTATCCATTACATTTCAAATGCATTGGCTATCAAGCTTAGCTGGATTGAGTCTGACTTAAGATCAACCATCCAAATAATTCATTAGTATCCTATAAACTGTGTGCTCCATCTTTGTGGCTTTTTATGCAAAAGTAAACAATGCCTCATTCTTTGTGCCATCAGGTATTGTATCCCTTGATGGGTTTATCTCCTTAAAGAGATGCATAATTTAAATACAAATAAATGTATGAGTGAAATCCATGTAGAATGGTATTCATGACAGACAAAATGAATGAAGAAGAGATGGGCAAAACAATTTAGATAATACCCAAAAGCAAAGCGTCACAGCTAAATCAGGATTAACCCATGAAGCATGATGTGTTTCATGAAATGACTTTGGTAGAGTCTAAAATGACAATGACTCAAATAAATTAAGAAGGTCAGCATTGCATCAAGTTTGCTCCACTGTTCAAACATGTTACACATGTACTGGATCATGCCTACAGAAAAGAGCCTGATTATTTTTTAGTTAAAATTATATATTATTTACACATATTTTAAGGACAAAACATTTTAAATAATTATTTTGCACAAAACTATTTTGTATTCTAGATAGAAATTATTTTAAGCATCTTTAAAAGGCAATAGACCCAGCTCTACATGGCTTGCAAGATAAGGTAAAGAAAATCACAGTTAAAAGGCATGTTTGGGTGGTGAGGAACAGATGTGGTACCCCAGTACCACATAAAATGGTGGTGAAAGTGAAGCAGTGATAACAGTGGTGGTCAGTGATGTAACTATTGCCCTCATGGTATGACTTAGAAACTGCTCCCACTGGTCAGCTCTAGGGGAGGGGCAACATCCTCCTGGTCCTGCCCAATTAATCATCCTCTGGTTTTCTTAGTCTCTGGTGCAAAAGGCAGACCCAGATGACTAATTCTGGTAATAGAGGCCCTGCTTGTCAACGAGACCTCCCTTTGACAGAAGCGTGATTTGGTTTTAATTTTCTTTCAGCCCATTCATTTATTTGAGCTAATGGCTGACATGAATCACAGCGTTCGAAGGGAGAAGCAGGATTTGCACTAGCAGCCTAAAAGGGATGGCATGTCCACCAGGGATGGCAGGAGCTGAGGCTGCAGTTTCTCAATCCTTTGGACACATGACACAGGGATTGGATTGGCAGAGCGACTGCTCCAAACCCAGCGTCCTTCCCTGCTCCCAGGGAGGGCAGCACCAGCTGAGAGCAGCCAAGGTGGAAGGCAAAAGTGGTGCTGTTTTGCAATGGATTCGGTGGGAGCCCCAAACTGACAAGGTGATGATTACTACAGCCCCAACCAAGGGCAGCCTTTGTTTAACTTTACTACTATGAGTAAGCTGATTGACGTCACTGTGCTTGTGTGCTTAAAAGTTCTGGCTGTTTAAAATACTTGGAGGGCCAGGGAATAATGGGAGGTTAGCACTTTGCTGGGCACAGGCTGGGACAAGCCTCGCCCTGACCCTCTGCAAAGTGGGTGTGCCCAGTCCGTGGTTGCACCTCCCCACAGCCCAGTAACCCTGGGCATTGCCTAAATCACCAAATACCTTGCACCGAGGCAAATAAAAATAACAACAAAGTTAGCAGGAGTCAGTCCAGCTGACTCTGTAAGAAGCTGCAGAGTTTCAAAATCAATCTTGAATTTACCTCTAACCTTGAAAACAAAACTAATTGCAGAATGTAAGACTCCCTGAACATGATAGGAAACTTGATAGAAATACCTAGGAAAAAACACATACACTTTGGATAAACCCCCCATTTTAATTGTATCAATTCTGCCAATTAATGATAATGGAAGAGCAGCCCAATTAGCTAAATAGCTAATAGTTTTATCAAGCAGAGGCTGGCAATTTAAAGCAAACAAATTCATTCTAATTTTATCCCCTTGCACACCAAGATGTTTAAAGGATAATGGGGGATCCAATAAAGGATATTGCTCAAATAGAGCTACATTTAAATCACCTAATGGCTTTAAGAGTTTTACCCCAATTAACAAAGAAGAAACATGAACATCATTCAGTGACTTCCAGCATAATCTTCATTAAAGAAAATCTTCATTAAAAAAATAACATATCCTCCAACTAAGGGCAAAATTGAAAACATCACTGACTTTTCCCTTAAAAACAGTGACTTCTCCCAAAACAAAGGCTCCTCTGTAACAGCAAAAGTATCAGAGGAAAAAGACTCTCATGTCTAAGCCTCAGTATATAAATCATCTTCAAACTGTGGTCATTAGTTTTAACATAACAGTGGATTTGAATAAAGGAGATTGACCTATCTAACATATTTAAGACCAAATCCTACTGTTACCTAAATCTGAAATAAGTTAAGGCTATTGAAGAGAATCAAAAGCCTTTTCAAAACCAATAGCCAGAACAAATTCCCCATGATCATAATTTTGAGGATAAAAAATCCATTAAAGTGATGTCTTTGATTGCTATTAATGAAGCAATCTGGAATAAATCCAGAGTGATCCATATGGATAATCGAATCTCTCATTTTCTCACATTTTACAGATTTGGCCTCTGATTTATGTGACATTGATGGGCAAAAGGCTCCTTTCCTTTTGACTCTGGGCTGCCCAGCCTGGACAGCTGATGGCACGGTCTCTAAAGGGAGCTGGAAGAACAATGAACTCAATGCTCAAAGAAAGAAGAGCTCAAATAAATCGACTTCCAGCCTCAACCATATATCCCCAAATATCTCTCCTTCACTGCAGGTCTTATGAAGGTTACAGTGGGCTGTAGAAACCACCAAAGTGCTGCTAATTAACTGGCACAAAGCTCCCTCCTTCCTCAATATCCCCCTCATGGCTCAGAGGTGCTTGGCACTCTCACTGCCCTGCCAGGCTCAAGCAGAGACAGGGATGTCACCCACAGGGCAGAGGTGGCCTCCAGAAAAGCCCCAGGTAAAGCCTTTGGCTGAAGATAGCTGCTTTTGGGGGAAGGTCGAAAGACTTTCCCTTCATTGTTAAGCTCCTGTTTGCCCAGTCAAGCAGTAAGAGATTTAGTCTTCTCTGCCCTTTTTTAAAAAAAATGTCATGAACTCAGAGACAATGAACCCTCCTCATTCCTGGAGCTGTAGCCAGCTAGCTTCTACCTAGAAGCAGGGTGGGTGCAGAAGGAGCCCTGTTCTTCCCCCTGCCACCCACAATGCCAACCCCAAAGTTTTGCTGCTCTCCTTCTCTGCCCTTCTCTTTTCAGACAGATGATTCCAGCACCTACCCCTCAGCACCAGTTCTATATCCTGACAGGCAGCAGTCTCTCCCTCCCCTGCATACCTTGCTGCAGTCAGATCCCCTCCATGAGCTGGCCTGCCTTCTTCCCTCCCCTTGCCCCTCCATCTCGTCTCCCACAAGGCTGTCATCTTACGTGGTGCCTTGGTTTCTCTTGCTAAGCTGACCATCCCTATTTTGGTTCCCTTGGATTTGCTGAAAAATTTGTCACTCATCCCAAATTTTGAAAATTTCATCAGAAGACCAGTAGTGCTAGAAAGAAATAGAAAGTTTTCATTGGTGACTTGGCTTTTTTGCTGCCTGTAATCTCTCTGTAGGGTAGGTGTCCACCTCCTTCACTTTTCCCTAAAGTCAGAATTGCCTGTGGTCTGGAAACTGTCACATCCTGCAAAATGCTCCTGACCCCATGCCACAAGGCCAGGACTGGGCCCCCATCTCTGAGCAACACTGCCTCTGTCAGAATTCAATAATATACTTGTATTATATGAGCTGGTAGGAAGTGATTTTTATTTGAAACCAAATTTTAGATTTCAAGCAAGAACAAAAAGTTAGACAGCAGGTCAATACACTTTGTACAGATATCACACTATATTTTGAACTTTCACCTTCATTATCATCCTAAACTATCTTTGAGTCAAATTTAATTTCACAGGTGTAACAGCTCCTTTTCCTTCTAATCTACTGACTGCACATTGAAGGCAAAAGCTCATGGGTTCAGGTTTTTTATATACTTTTATCCAAAGCAGACTTTAGAAGTCTGATCTATATGTAAGGAATAGTTACTAGTAGAGCCATCTGCCTCTCAAATAGATGGAATTATATTTAAAACTTTTATTCTGACTTCACAACCAACTGATAATCTCCTGTTGCTCCCACTCTTGCAACTCTTTTCTGCATTTAGTTGCCACTAAATGATATGCAACTCCAAGCTGGTTTCTTTTACAAGTGCTGCATCTATCATGTCAGTCAACATGGATCCATGTGTCAGAGGTGTCTCCTTGTAAAAGGATGCCCTTGGGTGAACAGGGTCAGTAAAATCTGCTGGTTTTCCTTATCACAGTGCAATTAGGACAGAAGCTGTCTCCTTTTCAGACTCACTAAAAATGAGGGAAACATAAAAACCTAAGATCAAGAATACAAGGCTGAAAAAAATCCAACTATTCCAATATTTTATGACTAATAATTACCGGTAGTGGATGTTCACAAGCAGAAGTGTAAGAACAGGCCAGATACTCAAGTCTGTGGCCTAGGCAATCTTGTTCAGACTTGGGCAGCATGTGGTGAGATTACCAAAATCTTCAAGCTAGACTGGAGGCCAGTTGTTGACAATTCTTGAGGCTATATAGAGATTACTGTTTTAATGTTAGAGTACACTTATTTTTTCTTACTTTTTAGCAATCTGAAGTGATACCTGCAGCTCATCTAAATGATCTTCATTGTTCTTTATTGCCCACGGCACTTTCCTCAAACCCTTTAATCAGCTTGAATCTGAGAGGTGAAAGCATGAGCTTCACCATGAGCTTTTTAGAACTTTTGCTGACACAGTAGCTCTGGACACACCTGTGAAATGTTAAGACAATTGTTAGGAAAATTAGAAGAATTAAAGAAGTTGAACCAGCAATGGCAACATCAATATTCTCTACTAGTGATGGGAGAGAGCAACCAATTCCCTACCAACATATGCCCTTGCAGATGGGTGTTTATAAGAGCAAAAGTGCTAAACCCTGGCATTTGCAGGATGGTGAGGAGATTGTGGAGCAGGCTTCAGGAAGCTTACCAGTCCCAGCAGGGTGATAATCTACAATGGCCACAGTGCAGGTAGACATCTCATCTAATTTAAGGAGTACGCTTAGACAAGTATTTGGGAGATTCATTAATGAGATTTGACCTGGAAAGCACAGCATCTTTCATCTGTATGGAGGCAGTGAGTAAGATGAAAGGAGCATTTGGGGAGGAGTGATTCAGCCTGCTGAGCCCACCTGTCATGGCCACGACAGAGAAGAACCTTTTCCCCATGAAGTAAAGCTATCAAAAGTTAAGAGGATTTCTTTGCAGCCAGACAGGGTAAAAGAAGGGATATGTGAAATTTTCTTCACAGGGTTGTTAAGAGTCTCTACTGGCAAAACTAATGGGCAATGTAGCAAATCGTAGTCATAGTATTTTTTTAAGAAACCAATGCCACTAGTCAGCTCCAGGACACAGATTGAAAAATACAAAAGCAGTTATGAATTCCACTGGCTTTTTTGAAACCAAAGGAATTTTACCACCTAAGAACAAAGTCTGCTGCTAGTTACAGTGATCCAATTCCAGTAAAGCTGACAGAACACCTACAGAATTACTAGTACAAAAGCAAACAGAACTACTACTACTACTTCAGGTACAGGAAGAATCTGCTCCAAGCCCCTGGAATGCTTGTTAGGCTGTGATGAACAGATATAACTACAGAAATAACTATCTCACCGTGTTGAGTAAGAGCAAGGAAGAGAGAGAAACCTAATTTATGATGTTCTACCCATTAAAAAAACCCTGAACACACAGCTTATTTTATAATTGTGTTACCTGAAGAACAGTTGCACACACTCATTTACACAGGATTTGGTATACATCTGTGCTCTTCAATAGATTATTCCAAACCTTGAGTATTTCCTATAATTAATGTCAATATGCTTGGCTTATTTGTTATAAAAGAAAAGAGTTTCTAATTAGCCTTTTTGATGTGCAAAACTTCACTATTTCTCTCTAGTGTTTTTCCGATCATGTTTCTAATTTTATACTACTAAGTGATAGTAAGACTTAAGACTAATTCTGAAGATGGTTTAAATTGCATGCATGTGACAACTAGGCCTTGACCCGGCACTCACCATGGGGTGAGGTGCTCCTGCTATGAGCAATGTCCGAAGTCCACATAATACTAACTGGCGTTGTGACAAGTCAAACATTCCAAATTCCTATTAAATTCAACCAACACTTTGCATATTTCCCTTTATTATAGTGACATATACAATTTACCTTTAAACCCAAGCAAACCCTACTTGCCTTCACTGAACCTCAGGAGAGTCTTTGGGAAGAGCAAAACCTTCACAGCACTGCCATTCAGACGCTTATCACAACACACCAGGGACACAAGTAAATCTCAAGCAGTAGAAAAGAGTACAACTGTAGTGAGCTGCCTCGATGTAGCAACAAAGAAGGTCGAGGTGAGCATTTTTTTTACACCAGTCAACCCTGCAGATAGACCAGACAAATTAAGAAGTTTTTGCCAAGCCAAAGGATAGGTTCTATCAGCAGCAAATAACAGGAGGGTGGAAAGTTTGTGTGCAGACTCGTATCACTTACCTCTCTTTTTCTTGGGAGGAACTTAGCACTGAATTTACATTTAAGTAAAACCATTGCACAAGATTGATTGGATGCCTATTGGAAGCAATTGGAATATTTTCTTTTTACGTTGAGTCTTGGATTAAACTAAATGAGAACAGAGCAAGGCCTGGTCTGTGGAGGCATACAGGAAAAAAAAATGTGCTCCTCTATTAAATTGGACATCCAAAGCACTTTCCTGAATGCTGGAACAAGATGTGAAATTCCATGACAAGATCAGGTTTTCTTTCCTGCTCAGCTCTCATTTAACACAAAGAGGCTTATTTTGCATATCATGGGGCCCTAGATCCTGAGCATTAAATATAATAGCTTCCCTAGAAGCTTTATAGCCTTGGCAAGACAGTATAGATTGGCCTTGTTGGTTGATTTGTTAATTCAAACAAGAATAGCACATTTCTAAAACTTTGGCCAAATTAACATCTTTTTGACTGTTCCAATGAGCTAATATCGCAGTAGAAACCTGGAAGCAGTAGTCAAGTCTTTGATGATTTATTTAGTAGGAGTCATCTTGTAGCTAAATGTCTGCAATTTTTAACCTCATTCATGTGCATTGCTGATTCTTCTTCCAGCATTTGCAGTTTTCTCCTCAAGCTTTCTTACATCTCTGTATGCATCATTTCCAGATGGCAACTCAACTCAACTTCATCACAGTATTTTTATGAACTTGCCAAACCACATTCAAGATCTTCAGACTCAAAAGTAAAAGGTAAAATCATCCTCAGAGGGCACCTCACCCTTCTGCATCCAGGCACATGAAAAAAGCAGAGCTTTAGGCTCTGACATTTTACATTAATGATGAGTCACAGCATAGGGCTCTTTGGTTTGGTTTTTTTTTGGTGTTGGAATTTTCACCTTTCCATTCTTCTCCTGGGTTTCTCACCTTGAAACCATATCAAGAAAGAGTAAGTACTGTGTGCCATGTTTTCTGTTTATACTGCTTAAGTTACCATCTCTGTAGTGCTGGCCCCAGTGACATGCATACTTGTCAGTTACTACAGATGTAGCACAGGAGGAATGAGGGATGAGCAGGCAGGGAGGTTTTGGCTGGGAGTGCAGCAGACTTTCACACCACATTCACAGTAAATCTTAGCAGAGATCAGAATTAACTCAAATGCTCAAGACATTTGGTGGCTGTAACCTAGATCTTCCTGGCTAAGTTCAAAGAATGATCTGATTCACTGTGTGGATCTGTTTTCACCATGGTTTAAGGACTGCCCTAATGTCTGGTAAGTCATAAAAATATAACAGTTCTAGTCACATTTCTAGTTAATCTCATGTGATTCTTCATGAGATAGAAAGTCTTTCCTGGTGGTTCTCTGCCTTTAGTTATTCCAGTGCATGATTCAGCAATTGTCACATGTCTGTTTTGGGGTGGTTTTATGCCATGAGTGAATGAAGGGCTCTTTATGCCTGGTTTCTGTATCCTATTTGTATGTTTATGAAGAAGACTGAGTCCCTTGGGAGATGGAAGATACTCTGTTTGGGCAATGTTATTACCATCACGTACTATGATCCATGCCTGTGGGAAGATATTTTAAAAAATAATAAGTTCCATTTTGCTAATGTAGCTATTGTTTAAATGTAAAATATAATCAGAGTATCCACCCAGGGTGTATGTTGCTGTGTAATTTTATAATACTACATCTAGATGACTGTTGGCATTCTACCTATGTACTTAACCACACCCAGGAATGCTGGTATTGCACAATTACACACATCCTGTTGACTAATTACATAATAATTAGTATTTTTAGCATTTAATGATGCACTCAAGTCAGTTGTGCAAGATTTTATGTCACTGCAAATTAAAGACAAAGAATAACAGATATATCCAGTAAACAATCCTGTCCAGATAGCTTACTGAGCCTGGACAGAGTTTCTAGCAAATAGCAGGTAATATTTCATACTTCATTTTAAAATGTATGACATTTTCTACATGTTTGGCAGACCCCTCTCCCCCTTACTTTGGATTATACCTTTTAAATAAAACTGTTGAAGTAATTTTGTATTCAAAAGAGTTAAAATTTCTGTAGTCTGCCTCCTTTTGAGTTATGATCACTTATCATGACCAGAGATAATTTTTGGCTGAAACGGCACTCTGATGTGCCTAGGGAAGGAAGATTGTTTTTTACAATGGCAATTCTGGAAGGAGTCTGGAAAATGGACTTTTACTTAGCAATTAGTTACAAAATATCCCAAATACTGTTGTTTTAAGAAAGCACTACTGATTAGCCCTTGCCACTTGGATCTGGAACAGATTCTCCATAAGCCTGAGTGGAGTGCCTTGATCTGGTCTCTTGGTTCTCATGATGTTGATGAGAGACTGGATGAGAAGTCTGGCTCACCATTTGGATTTGGGGGATTTAAGATCAGGGACTTTTTGTTGCAATCTTGTCTTGCATGTGCTTAAAAAAATGTTTGTGTAATGTAACTTCTAAACCTGTTGTTAATCTTAATTCAGCCAAAATTTACAGAAGGTGGCACAGAGGCCAAGCCCTGGGTCTTGCCTAGGGCACAGGTTGATTAGCTGCAATGCATGAATTGCATTGAATATGATGTTTCAGAGTGTTTCTGGCCTACCATTGCTAGTTTCCCTGGAACCCTCAGTTGTGCACACAGACATTCATGGTGAGAAAGATGGAAAATATGGACTATGTTCCCACCTCCAACTGCATTTGTGAGGCAAAAGAGCAAAAGATATTTTGCACGAAGCTTAATTTTTTTTCTCTTCATGAATTTGATTTCTAACTTGTCAGTTACTGAGGCAGCAAATGATTTTCAAGACCTTGAAAACTAACCACTCCCCTGGAGTTTCTGTTTGGACTGTATCTCTTTTTCATAGGGCAAAAGGTTATAGCGCAAGAGCAGCTTCTTTCAGCTACGCTGAAGAGTAACTTTTTGCTGCCCTAGCAAGTTAAAAATTCGTATTTTAGTCTGAACATTTGCCCTTGCCAGGCAGTTACTTTCTAGTGAACTTCTATAAAAGCAAAGTGGGGCTGTTAGGAAGGAGAGTGATGTGAGACTGCTGGAATAAATGACATTGTTCAGTTTAGGGACATGTACAAGTTGCTTCATAACTACCCCTTAAGCCTTAGCAATCCCTCTACCCCAATTATCAGCAATAAAGTCAGGACAGTACTGCACTTCTTTGCTGCTGGCAGACACTTAAAAAGAGGCCAGATTTCTGAATTTGTAATTGGGACTCATGTTACTTCTAAAGGCTCTTTTTTGTTCACTGCTTTCTTGTCTGGGATGCTTCACCCATGACTGGTAGACAAGAAACATCACAGGGACAGAATAACCATCCTCACCTGTTTACCTTGGTCGCCACTGGAAAGCAAACAGCAACGTGATTTCCCACTGAGAACCAGCCTTGCCTCTGAGAGCAGTTGCTTGAAAAACTCTTCTTCAAATATAAGGCCACAGTTGACATGATTGGTCAAATCCCTCTTTTCCCTTCTTTCCTAAAGAAAAACAAAGCCACAATGAAACTACACACCTTCCTATGTCCCTCCAACAGAAATGCTGTGGCTCATCTGCATATATGATGAGCAGTATTTCATTATTGAAAGTAATCCATAACAAAAAATTGCACCTGGCCAGCAACATAAGACTGACTTGCTTCCTGATGTGATTTTAAATGGCTGAGATATTAAACACTGAAAAACGGGGTTTATAATGGAAGTACTGACAGACTATTAACTATAGCAGTGCTGCTCTAATAAATGAAATAGCCTGTCGTAATCTCTAATTCATAAATATGCAAATGCAAGACAGAGGATTTGCTCCAAAGGATGTCTCTATAATTTTAACTGACCTTTACTGATACTAAATGAGCCTGTTGCTTCTGGTTTTGTGCACTTAATAGAAAGTACAGGGAATCCTGTCTCTTTACGTGCAAGGGGCACTTCTGCTCCCAGAAGTGCCAAAGGCAAAAAACCCTTGCTACCTTCAACAGGAAAAATCTGGCCCCAGAACATCTAGAATGTGAGACACCTGGCATTAAACAAAACTCCTGACTGTACTTGATTTTAATTCTGTTCTCATCTGTGTTAATTATTATTATATTAATTCTTCTGTTTGGGAGAAATTAAGCACGCATTTGCCCCATGTGTCAAAGAGCTTGACCTGCCAAAAAGCACTTATTTGCTCAGTGATAAACAGACCATCAACACAATGATATAAATGT
This sequence comes from Ammospiza caudacuta, assembly GCF_027887145.1. Taxonomy (NCBI): domain Eukaryota; kingdom Metazoa; phylum Chordata; class Aves; order Passeriformes; family Passerellidae; genus Ammospiza; species Ammospiza caudacuta. The sequence continues at coordinate 33,709,543 of NC_080599.1, read as the reverse complement.
TGAATTTTAGCCAGTTTCCTGTTCTGCACCAAATGGAAGTAAATCCACTGACTTAATATTTAATAACCTAAATGTAATTTCTTTTTTCTGCCTCACATTGCACAGTAAAGAATTGGATGGCTAGCAGTTTTGCAAATTCCCAACCCCTAATTATTTTAAGCTATTCATCCTGGTATCTGTCCATTGATGCTCAGCCAAATTGCCAGCAGGGGAGAGATCTGTCCAATCCAGGAGCTAAATGAGTCACTGAGAGTCAATCTGTTTTTTTCCCTTGCTGCTGGGATTTCCTTGGGTCCTGGCCTCTCTCTGCTCCAATCACACAGACACAGCTCCAGGCGTGGGTCCTCTTTGGCTTCAGCTGCCTCCTGTCTCCCGTGTCTGCTCTGCTCATCACAGCTGTCGATGGGCTCTCACCGCCTGGCCACAGAAGACCAATACCTCCACCACACTGCTCTTACAGCTCTTGCTCTGAAGGAAAATGAAGACATCTTGGCCTTGTTGAATTTGCTGATGAAGTAATACATCAGGTATCTAGACAGAAAGCAAACCACATGAATAAAATGTGTCATCTGGGTTAGATTCTAATTTATTTGCCTTAAGTTCTGGGAACAATATCTGCAGTTTTTTCCAGAGAATTCGGTTAAGTTCCATAGAAACTGAATACTAATATGATTTCTGTAGCATGGAAGACAAATAGGAAACAGAGAAAAAATAGACTCATCAGAAATATTAGCTGCTCACTATCAAAATATCTGACAATGCCACAAGTACAATTTATAAACAGGAACATTTAGAGCCTAACTTTTCACTAAAAAGCAAATTCCCTGCTTTGTCCCTTTTAGGGACAGGATTCAATTACACAAAAATATGCAGCAGACTTAAGGACTGCATGTAAGATTAAGATAACTGGTATTTCATAGTAAATGATTAAATTAGCTGACACAGTTTTATCCTGAACTTTGCCATTAAAACTGACATTTTTGTGCCACGCACATTGTAGGCTGCTGGTAATCTAAACTGCCTTTCTTCTTTCAAAGATTTTAAATAGCTGAAGAACTCTTGTTCTTTACTCTATTTGCGAATGTCTGGAAAATATATCTACAATATAAGAAGATGAACTAAGCACAGGACTTTTTTTTTTCTTCATCTAACAAATACCTTGAGAAAACAGCAAGGAGGTTCCAAATGTCCAGATTAAGCTCTGCAACATGCACTTTAATCAAGTAATTTATGTGACTCTGCAGAGATGAGAACATGCTGTCCTCCTCATGGTGAGTGAAAATAGAGAAATGACAGAAGTCTCTTACTAAGAATTTAATTATTCCTAGTACACAATTTTAAACCACTCTATGTTTATTCCTCTTCTTTTCAGGCTTGCTTTTTCATTATGCCAGGAATTATGGGAATAATTTTGATATAAACCAGATGTAGAAGTGAACGGATGAAACATTGTCAGAGCTGGTAGCAGTCATTGCCCTTCAGCTGAGTTGGCTGGGAAGGAGCAACTCAGCTCCTTAGTGAAGGTACTCAGTCTTCAAGCAAAGTGCAGGCACGTGTCACTGCACACAGCAAAGACAAGGCCAGTCTGATCAGAGACATGAACTATGAGAGAAGCACAGTTCCTCAATATTACACTGAGAGACCACCAGAATGGGGAGGAAGAAAAGCCACAGAGGCACTGCAGAAATGAAGAGAGGTGGCAGGACATACAGCCAAATGCATCCCTATGAGAGGCCAAGGGTGAGCTTAAGCAGTGGGCTCTGGCTGAAAGAGTCTCATGGGCAACTGGAGAAACTAATTTTATTTTTATAGCTATTTGACTTGTCCAGGGGTCAGAAAAACAGATCTTTGTTCTCTCTTTGTAGATACATGGTTACATAAAAGCAGTTTGTGACTCTCACAACACTTTTTCCTCATAGTTAGTACAACCTAGAATACCTCAAATTTTTAACCAGCCATGAAGTTCAAAAGAAGTAGCTCTAACAATACAAAAGCACAGGGACTAAAGTACTAGTCCAGAACAGCAGTTCAGCATGTCCAGTATTTCAGAAACAGGATCCTTACACACTTGTGAATAAGATGCAAGAGGAATGACAATTATTATTACAGACTATCTAAATGGGACACTTAACTCCCCACCCACAGGCTCCAGAAGTTGAAGTTTTATGATGAAGTCATGCATGCATCATATTATACTTCTTTCTGCACACTGGCACAAAGATTCAAGAAGTCTCCAAATATTGACAGTAGAATTTGGAGAGGTAAAGACCTGTCTTTTTACATGAACTCTATCTCTGCTGGAAAAGGTAGTGGAAGCTCAACAGACAGCAAAAACATTGTGATGTTTATTCCAGAAGAGAATTTGGCCCTTTATTCTTGGTGTAAACTAAGAATAGAGGTGCGTGCATAACAGGAATGCTATGTAATTTTTCTGTGGCAAAATTTTTTGATAGCTTCTAATCTATGAACAGTTGAGCAAGACTTTGGACTCTTTATAACTTGGATCAGTTCTAATAAAGAAGAAGAAACATAGCTTTTTAGACAGCACCTTCCCCAGCAGTTAAAAACTGCAGTTTATACAGCATCCATACAATCACACCATTATCATCAAAGCATGACTTTCATCCCTGAAAATCATGATGGTCATGAAGTCAAAGAAAGGCCCCCAAAGACAGTTTCATTGTTTGAGAACTCATGCAAATGTTGAACATGAATGAAACTCAATCTGATTATCAAAAAATCAAACCTGTATGATGATCTCACAAACTACAAAAGTTCTCACAAAAGTTATTCAATTAAAACTTCTCATCTCTCCTACATATTTTTTGTCTTTTAAAAGATACAGCTACCTTTACTTTCTCTTTTTATGCTTTAAACTTTGAAAACCTTTCACAGCAGAGGTTACATGAATCATCTAGCTTTCTTATTCCAAAATGTTTCACTGATCATTCATTATTAACTGAGTAAAATGAAGGTAGCTATGATAAATTTTGGTCTATCTCAAAGTATTAGAAAGGATATGAAAACATCTTGTTCATAGTGTTAACTTTTAGATGACATATGACAGTACAGGCCCAGTTTTTTCACTGTCACATACAATGAGGCTCTTAACAAGCCAATCACTTGTTATGACATTTTTTCCCAACTCCTAGGCACTAACAGTTTCAGCCTGCTCTGCCACTTAGCAGAAACTCATTCAAACAATATAACCATGACAAACAATATAACTGGATGTGGGTAACAGGAAGCCTATCAATATCAGAGATCATAAAAATTATCCAGTTATTTTTGTAATAATGTATGTTCTCTAAACAGTTCTACACACATCTATGCCTTGATGTGAATGCTCTGGAGAGGAAATAAGAAGTTTGTGGCTGCTCATTTTAGTGAGTCAAGATCCTGGATACAACTTGCTGCTTGTTATTTGGCTATCTAGACAGATGGGCTAGACTGAAGTCAGTGGGGCTGCTTGTGATATACTCCACAACTGACCATATTTGGAAAACGCTGTTACACTAATTTACTCATTTATATCTTAAAATGCTTTAAATTTCTCTTCAGCCACAACTCATCCTGGGTGCTTCACGACCAGAGAGGGTCAGGCCTATATGTAAGAGAAGCAGACAGAGACCGAAGTTGTGTAAAGCCGGCCATGGACTTAATAAGAGCTTGATTCTGTACCAATGAAATCAACAGGAGTTTGGCTCTTGTTTGCAATGGGAGGTGGATCAACGTTTTATGCCAGCCATTCCCTGCTGGGTAGGGATAATCCCTTTGAAACAAAATATTTAACTTGTTCTCACTCTGTTGTTGTAAGAAGGCTTCCCATGAAAATGCTTTCATGAGTATTAAAAGGTGTGTCCCATTTTTTTTTCCATATACCACCCCCTACCCTGTAGTATATAGTTGCTGATCCAAAAAAAAAAACAAACAAAAAAACAACCAAACTCCTCCACCTGCTATTAAACCACACGAGTTTACAGAAAAAAGCCACAGAAATTAGTTACAGGGTGGAACTGAGTCACCTGTTTGTTCTGCTGGCCATGACAGTACTTGCACTTTCCTCAGCCAGGAGATACAGCAAGGAAATATGTTAATTCAAACAGCTGCAATTGAAGTGGCATCCCCTGGGCAGAAGTAAATAACTGAGGTCCCTGCAGGCAAATAGAAGATGATGAAAAATCCAAACTTCCAACAGTCAAGAAGGGAGTAATGAATAATAGTGTGGGAAAAGTATCAGAGAGACGGGAGCTAAGGAAGGACAGAATTAACAATAAAATCTTGTGCATGTGTCCTCCAGTCTGGATCTGAGTACAGCATTTAGTCTCAGTTGCTGTTTCTGTGTTTTGTTTTCATGTTTCAGAGTGACAATGAGGTTCTAAAACAGGTTGATGCCCAGGTTGCTCTACAACCAGTGGTTCCTTCTAGTCCCTGCATGTGTTGGTCAAGTTCAAAAAGAATGTTAAAGTTGGGCCCATTTACACCAGCTCTCAGTTTGGTTCACTCTCACTCCTCTGGCTGAGGTCCATTTGGCTGACAAACCTGGAACATAAAATTTGCTAGGTTCTATAAAGCAATTATTTAATTTAAAAAGTCTCTTTCATTGCATAATAGGATTTCCATAAAATACAGAGTTCTCCACAATATCCAGGGATCTTTTGTTTACACCATAAACTATGACACTTTTTGAAGATCTCCGGATGACTTAAAGAGAGGAAACTTCCACAGAAAAAGCTGTTTGGCCTGGCAACCAGGGACTGAGCCTACTGTAGAGTTACATCCTCCAGAAGCAGGAAACGTATGGAATCATTTGAGCTTAAGAGACTGTGACATTTTTATAGAATGAAAGGAGTAACTGAGAGATACAGTGACAGAGCCGGGAGCTGCAGCTGGCTGCCTGTTCCATGGAGCATTCTCCTCATAGATTTTTATGACTCTCCTAGCCCTAATATTAAACACTTGACCTTTTTGTCAAATACTATTTTATATTATTAGGTTGGATGATTAGTTACTAAATATACCATCTATAGTAAATAGGAAATTGTGTAGTCTGATGCTTTTAGTCATAGACCTTTCAGGCATTGGTTCTTTGGCATTTAACATTAGAACATTGAGTGCTCTTATATTAACTTAAGTCCCTTGGTAAGCAAGAAGTGCACAGCACTTTCACATAGGGCAGAGGGGTTTCTGAGGCAGCATTACCAGAGTGGAGAATGCTGTAAACATTGTAAAGTTAGGGATAACTAGGAGCCAGCTGCTGCTGAAAAATACACCTTAATCTACAGCCTAGGAATAAGTGTATTTACTTTTTAAAATTCTGTAAACCAGAGCTTTGTAAATGACTCTGCCCTGTGTCTCTCTCCCTGGTGAACTATTCTATTCATCCTCTCCCTTGTCACATGCAAAATGTTAGAAGCAGATTAACAATTTGCTTTTTTACCTCTCCCTCCCAGCACTTCATACTCTGTTTTGAGAAACCCTGTTACAAACCACTCCCTCCCATAAATCCCACCTCAAATATTTGGATTTAAAGGTCTATGGTTACATACAGTATGACCCTGAATTTGTGAATATTTGTAATAGTTTTGGAAGACAAAAAAAGATCAAAAGTCTTCCTGGAACTAAAAATGGTTTTAATAGGATTGGATCAAAATGCTAGTGGAGAAACATCTATCACCCTTAGAGGACAAGCTGCATGAAGAAGGAAAAAAGAGACTTATTAGTAAATCCTGTGGAGCTTATTTAGAAGAGCACCCCATGGAGTCCATGTAACATATTTATAGTGTACAACTTCAGCCTGGACATAGATTTATGATTTGGGTAAGTGATTCCTCATTACCAGCAAATGACAGAAATGCTTTATTTTTCAGCAGACAGAGTCTGGTTCTGATCTCAATCCTGACATGTAAGACTGTTACAGCTCCAGTCATTTCTGAAGAACCATTGCTGCCTGATACCAAGGTTTCAGTTGGTCAACTGTATTTAATATGCCAGCTGCTCTAAATCCTAGAAAAGATTTCCTGTCTGTTAATACAGGATGGTACTTGTTAGCCAAGCAAAACCCGAGGACTCACCCATTTATGTGAGTAGAGGATGAGCAGACTAAACTGCAGGATTTGGCCTCAAATTTGCAGAGCTGTAATTATATTTCCTTTGATTACACACAAGTGTGATGGAGGCAGCCCATGCACAAACCAGATAACATGACCTTTCTGCAGTTTAACTTCTTGCTATTAAAACAGGCATGTTTGAGAACTACAGGAATTAGACAAAATTAGGGAAAAACATTCTAAAATCACAGTGTCTGAAAGGTTAATGAATCCTAGTGAATCCTAGTCAGGAGCATCACCACGTTCCTATAACTGCTGTCCACTTTGGTCTTTAATAATAACAGCAAAATATTACTGAAGCTGAAGATACTCCACTGCAGTAAAGCATGGCTATTTAGCAAACAAATACACTCAGAATAAACTGCTGGAAACCTGCTGTGCTCCAGCATCTGCCAAACTGAGTTTCTCCTGTATTTTCTCTTTCCAGATGCCCTCTGTGTTGCTTACTTCCTCTCTTGGCACACACCAGTGCAGTGACACGTGACAACGTGAGGCTTAGGGCAGTTCCTAGTCATTGCTTCCAGAGTGGGAATGAGCCAAGACTCCTCCACAGTCCTGAACAACACCAATGCAACGGTAGAGCTTCAGCAGCTGAGAATTTGCTCCCCAGGCATCATGCAGATATTTGCTGATCCCAGAAAGCCACAGAAAAAGAAAGCCTGGTTGCAGGCGGAGAAATCCCACCTGTTAGATGTTTCATTACAGAAGTGTGTGTTCAAAGCCTTAAACATTCAGTCCTTGATTAAAAGATATATCTCTGCAGCACAGGACAGCACTGAGAGAGCTTTGCTGGCCTAATCACAAGAATCAGCACATACCTGTTAATCTCAGTGCTTTGCTCCCAGTTGCTACACGAAACTCGTTGAACCCACCTGCCTGAGCTACCTTTATACTTCGAAGAAGTTTACATCTGCCCTAGCTGGAGATCTAAACTTCTGAAATCTATAGGCAAAGACATGACTAATTCAAATGCCCTTTTATATATGGATCTTGCTGTAAGTATAGTCAGTCTTTGGCCATGTTCAGCTCCCACATCACTAGGTGCAGAAATGGGCATGGAGCAGGAAAAGCAGCAACAAAGAAAAGATGCAGTAGAAGAGTTTTGCCACATATAAGATATTAAATAGGGGTTTTTTTTGCTGCCACTCCAACCCTTTTGTCTATGCTACTGACATAAAGAAGATTAAAAAAGGGTTTTTTAGAACATAGCAGGTTCATTTCCACCATTTAAGAATTTGGCTCAAGAAGTAAAATCACTGTTTACACCACAGCTGGCCTTGGTTCATTGGTTTTGTTACATTCCCTAATCTCTTTGCTAAAGAAAAGGCATTCTAATTCTATGCAATTACAGTATTGCCTTGACTCTTGAAGTCCATGGAGCTCTTCCAGGACTACATGAGTGCAGAGCAGATAAAGAACATAAAAACCCGTTATGATGTCGGTGCTTAAAACAGAGAGCTATATTTGTGGAAGGCTTCTGTAATTCTCAGGACTGTTAAAAAAAAAATAGAGTGGTATATGCATAAACCAGTTTCAAACACATGATAACATTTGGCATCCCGTCCACTTATACCCTAAATCAGCAATTTTCTAGTCTGTGTGGTTTATCAGAGGACTTCAGTAGCAGCATTTTACTGCATAAATTCCATTAGCTGTATCCATGAAAAGCCACTTCTAAAATGGTGTTACAATTATGAGTTTTTCCCAAACAGGTTCAAGTGAAATAATGAAAGTTGAACAGAAAAGTCCATAGCAGAAAGCTGGTAGCAAAGCTGCAAAGAGACCTGGCACCAAGATGCAGGAGGCCAGACCATGACAAGTCCCTCAGCTCAAATCCATCCAAATTACTTAGCTATCAATCACAAAGTAGGACAGAAAATTCTTGTCAGCAGCTAGTGGACATTAGCCAGTTATCTGTAACAAATTATGTGAGTCATTCTCAGAATTAAAATTAGGAAACAATAAGATTTCACTGAATCTGTTTGTCGTCCCATGTACACCAAAGAATGCCATGCCTACTCTCCCTCTCCTCCTATCTGAAGGATCATGTTTCTCAGTGAACCTAACAACATCTGCTGGCTTCTTTGATGCAAAATCTCTCTCTTGAGAGCGAGGAAACTATTCCAGATAATGAGAAATCAAAATTCAGATTCCACTTCTAGAAGACCATTTCCCAGTTACACCATTTTGTTCTCACCCTGCATGGTTTTCAAGCACAATTTACCAATTGTGACATATCTTATAACCTTCCGTAGTCAATCAGACTTGTGGATGTTTGCCCTCTTCTGTATTACCCAAGGACATTAAATGTTTTTGTTGGTACAGAACAAACTCACAGAGATATCTGATACAAATCGTTATGACCCATGGCCAAAACATATGTTTTATCTGCTGTGGCTCACCATTTTTTCCATTAGCAGAAAGGATAACACAGGCTACATTTGCTGAGAAGCAGTTTTCTTATAAATCAGGCCAAAACACAGTGGCTTGGCTTCTTCATCTAGGATCTTCAGGTCTGCACTGCAACCAGACATGGCCCAGGTACCATCTGCCTGTCTGTGCAAATGTCAGCACCGTTACACCACTGCAGCCAGGACGTCTTGAGAAAACACTTAGTCATGCTGAGAAAGTCTCATTTCCTCAGTCACAAAGTTCTTACCATAATTATAATGGTTCCATAGCTCAAAAAATGAGAACATGCATATATAAGGACAAAAATTTGACACATGGGAAGCATAAGGTGTTATAAATACAGTTGCTGGTATTAACACAATGTGTTATATTCTAAAAAGCAAAGCATAGCAAATATGCCTTTCAAAATACAAAAGCAAAAGCTTTGCCTTTACCCACTGATGTTTCTAAGCTATTTATGCTCAGTCCAGCTCCTGTCAGCTTATCACAAGCTGCATGTTTTCATCGCAATCTACTGCACAGCATCACTCCAGCTCAGCTGGCATCTCTCAGAAGAAAACAAGATGGATTTCAGTCCTTTGCTTCACATCTACCCTACATCAATTCCTGAATGTAGGACTCCCTTTCTCTCTGTAACAGTGGGATGGTGGTGGGCCAGCTTCAACACCTTACTCATCTATCTCCTTCTCTGCTCAGGCACCTGTCAGCCTCCATGGTTTTGGTGCAAAATGCACCATCTTCCAGGCCTGAACATTTCACTAGAATGGTTTATGTCTTATTCACCAAATATCACAGCAGGGAAGGGAGAAAAGTCAGATGGCCTTACTAATAAGGCTTTATTTTGAAAAGTCTTCCACTGGAGCATCTGGGGCCTCTAGGACACCCTCTCTGTGGTTATGTTGAAATGGTTGAGGAAGCTGAGCTAACTAGATTCTGGAGTATTTATTTTATTTCTATTATCATAGCTGAGGCATGTGACAGGTATATATATAGTCATTTCAGTGCAGTTTTGTCATCACTGATGACAGAGAATGTGACACATGAATAATACACAGATATGTTATTTAAATAAGAGCAAAGACCTTTCAAGAGTGAATACCATTGCTATTAGCAAATCTGCATACCAACCAACGATGGATACCAATGATCCACTCCAAACAAAATGGCTGGGCATTTAAGTTAATCTTGTTTGGCACAGTGCAGGTTGGAACTCCAGATGGATGTAAGCCCAGGGGGAAAGACACATCTGCCTACAGAGTAACTGCTAATACTGATGTGAGATTTTATATCTTCTTCCCCCATTTTATCAGTGGGATCTAACTACTCTTTTTCACATAAGGGTCACATCACTTCACCTGTTACTTTTACTGGTTGATTAAACCAACTAAGAAATTACCTGGCCATCTTGTGATCTATTAAGGCAGGTTGCATTGAGAGACCTCCGCAGACAATCAGCTGTGCTGAATGTTCTAATTTTCTAGATCTTGAGAGTCAAATTCTTAAACCTCAAAAAAATTTATTCTTCCAATTAATAGTCAGATTGTAGATTTAGATTGGTGACATTAGCAATTTTACAGCAAAGGTAGGAAATTTCTGTCATGGTATGGTTACATGACTTCATCAGACCCACATCCATACACATACATACTGTAATACATTATTCTAACTTAATATTGCTAATTCTTCCTGTGCTTTGCCACTGCATCTGAGTCAGACCAAAGTCCAGACATTATGTCTGCTTCCTGTTGCTGTTTCACATTGCTTTTGTGGCAAAATGGCTGACAGGAGAGAAGAAAGTCTTTGAAGTGTTCTGACAATTTCTGTCAAGAAGATCCCAAAAGCATGGATAAATGTTTTTTCTCTCCCAGAACTCACAGGTTAAACTACTGGAGGGTTCACTGCTGTTACTGTTCTTATTCAAAACCCATATGAAACCACTTGAGGATATTGTGAAATGGCATAGGCTACAATGTCATCAATATCCTGATGACACCAAGCTCTACGTCTCCTTTTCATTGAAGCCATATGTTACAGCTTCCTTGTGTCTGGCAGAGATAAGACATGGATGAAAGCTAGTTGGCTGAAACTTTCTCTAGATAAGATGAAGGTAGTATATGGGTTTGGCAAGGGAAAAGTGTTTTGAGTTGACAAAAATCTGCTTCCAAAGTTGAGGGAGATTCCCATTGTCAAAATGCACAAGGAATCACTGCCTCCTACCTCATCCTGAAGTCCCAGTGGCAAAAGTGACCTGAATCTGTGTGTTTCTTGCTAGATTTTACTCACTAGGTGCTCACTGGCTTTCAGTTGACCACTCTGTGTTGGCCAAGCACACAAGGTCAATAAAGGCTCTGTTACACCTTTGTTATTACTTTCAGATCCTGTTTAGCCTATTCATAAAGATGTCCAGTGACAAAGACCCTGTGCCTTCCTGATCTACTGCTGTTATGCCACAAGATTCCTACTGGAATACCAAATATTAACTAATGATTAACTGATATCTTTCTTACCATAACTGAAGCTGTTTGGTACTTACTTTCCTCAGGAGCACATGAAAGGATTTTCTTGATATCCTTTTCTTTGGAGCAGTGTTTCTCATGTAGTTGAAGAGCCACATTATCTTCTTTAAGACCCTTGCTTAGGTTAGACAATCCCAGATCATTCAATAATACTTTAGCACTGTCACTCATCTGGCTGGCATGGGACATTTCCCTGTCAGTTCTGCAATGCAGCCTTTCCATGAGCCCAGCTAGAAGCCACAGACTGGACAGACAGACACATGTACCTACAAGCCACCAAAGGATCACCCCTGGTGGTATTTGGGAGTGAGGGACACAGGTTCATCCCTTCCAGAACACGCTTCATCCTTGGCATATGTCTCTTGTCTTTTATTTCCACAGTGCTCCACTACCACTATGGGACTACTCTGGAAGGACAGAAGGATCCTTATCAGAAGCTTTGACTACTACAGAATGAGGCTACTTACTCTATTGCAATGCAGAGAAAAAAATGAATTAAAAAGGACAAATAACATGTGTTCTCCATACTGTGCATGACCTGCCAAATGCATGCTGGCCTCATTACCTGATGCCTGGCTTTCTTCAAGACAAGTGGATCAGGGACAAACTCTGATTTGGGCAAAGTAGCTCTGTAGCCAGAGCACTGCACCTCTTGGTAAGGCTCACCACTATGTCCAATAAAAACAGGCAAATGGGGGAGTCAGAAATTTTTAGCAAATAAATGAAAGGAAAAATATATTAAATTAAGTTTATAGAAGAACAAGGAGGATGACCAAACAAGAGCCATGCTGGTAATTTCCTAATTATCTGCTAAAGAAATAGGCAATATTTATGTAAATTACATAGACTCCATGTAGCACAAAAAAGTTATTTCTTTTCTTCCCACTCTCTTAATGAAATTTATGATTCTGCAATTTGTTAAATTCTTCTCTCACATGTGGAAATAAAAAAAAAAAAAATCTTCAAGACACCCCTAGAGGAGCACAAGAGGCAGCCAGATGATGTAAACAGCATGTCAGGGTTTTATGCAGAACTAGGAGTACTAAAAAGGAGAGCCACATACTTTAGAAAAATTCTTGATAGTGTTGGTGTTCAGGTTAGGCTGTCCAGGGAGAGAACTAATGTGTTCTCAAATCATTACTGTGGATTTTTGGTGACTGTAGTGCCATTCATGAAGCAGTTACCCAGATCTGTCATATGAACAGCCAAGATTTCATGTCCTTCTGACTAGATTTTAAGGGGAATATTGTGGGGTCCTCATGTTTCATGCCCTGGAATTACAAACTGCGTGGTGACCATCTTATTTAACATATAAATTAATTTAGTATAAAAAACAGCCCTAAAGAACTGCAAGCTTTGTTATCTGCACATCAGTGTCTTTTGCAGTGTTTTAAAAAAAAAAGCATGTAAATCCAAAGACCCTGAGATTTCCACAGATACTTCTGGTTAAAAAGAAATGACAACAGACTCACATTCACGGGGAAAGGACAGTATGGCTAAGTGTAAAGAACAGCTGCGTTATATGTAATGTTACAGTTATTTTTCTGTGCTTCCTCTAGAATGAACCAAAGACCTTGTTTTGCTGGATGCTGAGTGCCCTAAAGTCCCATTACACATCTCAGGAAAAACCTTAATGGTTTTATTGGGACCCATATCTACACATAGAACATGGCCTTTGAAGATGAAAGGATTTTTTTTTCCTGCTTCCATTTGCTGCCTCTTGGTTGACATGTTCCTGTATGGACACACAGTCCCCAGATATCTGTTCCCTAATCAGGGACATCAATAACATCCTCAGAAGGAAAAATCTGGAACACCTATGAAAGTCAGAAGTGTGAGGAATACATCTCAGATGATGCAGATGCAGTCACTGCTGTATGATCAGATAAGCAACATTGCAAGTTCATTTTTGTATGCTAAATAAAATAAAAAAGTCAATATTTACACATAACCTTCAAGGCTCTTACATTTGCAGCTCTTTAGTATTCAGTGCAGACCACATATTCTTTAGTCCGTTACCAACAGCTTGGAAATTTAGTTAGAGGATGCAATCCAAATGTTCCTCCAAATGTTGTTTCCAAATGGTCATCTTGAAAAATGCTGTTTAAAAGGATGAAACCTTTATGTGAAGATATAAGAGCCCATGCACAGAGCAATATAAACAGCAAGGAAATCATCTGAAGATTAAAACCACTAATGATAAAGATATTACTGTTAGGCATAGTTTAATTTGTTGGTAACTAAATCACCAGAGGCTTTTTACAGCCTTCTTGGAACCTGACTATTGTGTAGTGCACATTCAACCTCTAAGTGTACAGTGACACAAACAAATAAAAGTGATCATAACAGTTGAAATGTAGTTAGAGACACAATTGAGAACATCTGTATTGTAAGCAGAAATAAATTAGAAATACTGAAGTGTTTTGTAGCTGTGAAACTGAGGGATAAAAAAATAACCTACAGCACCTGGATTAAGCAGTGTAAATAATGTATAAAGGAAAAATCTCATTACCCCCTGTGTAAACTCCCCCCCAATGAAATATATTTTATGAATGTTGCATCACAGTAATAAATGCAGCATTTGTTTTCCCCATAAACTTTCCATTTCATGACTATAAGATAGTTTGGATTTGGAAATAATGGCCAGTGAGTGTACTGTTTGCAGGATTAGTTTCCCTCACCAAGCAGCTTTGAACTGACCTTCAGTTTTTTTGGGCTAAAGAGCAGGGACTTACACAGGCTTAGCAGAACTCATCTTTGTGCCTACAAAGCTGTGTCTGTGTTCTCAGTTGCAACAGAACCACACTGTACAAACAAATCCAAAAGGACCACTAGAGAGTATTTAGACTCTGAGCCTTGAGTGTTGTAATTTCCTGATATCATGAAAGGTTTGATGCGATTGTATTAGGTAATAACTAGATACAAATGGGGAGAGTTTTCCCTATCTAAAAAAAGAGGTCTTATAGGAGAGTGCTGCATGCTGCAGGGTACAGAACTTCTACTTACAGTAACAAGAGCAAGTGCCAAAGAAAAAAACTGTAAAGCTTTTGAGTTTCCAGTTTTCCTTTACAAATATTCGCAGTTTTGTGTAAAAATGCCAGGACTGATTCCTTGCTTGTGTCAGCTTTGCCCTATCAGCTTTGCTGAAGTACTCAACAGATTTATTCTAGATTTAGGCAGTGTATTACTGTCAAACTGAACCATTACCTTTCACTTGAAGATATCTTGATTCCCCACATATGAAAAGGGGTCAGCTTCCTGATGATCCAGGGCACCAATCACTGATCCCCTTGGGCGAGTCCCCGAATCATCTGTACATTTGATACACAACCACGAAGCCACAGCCTGGTGAAACAGGTGAGAATGAGGATGAGATGCTACAAAGGAAGTCAGCATCTAGAGTCCAACTGAAACCTAACAGATTACAAATTAAAAGGATAAGAACTTCCCACTGGCTGAGAGAGATAAAATGTCATAAATGCAAAAACATTATAAAGTTAGGCTTGAGTCTGGAGTGCTTTCCCTTTATGATTAATGATTGGGCTTAACAAGGATGGGAAGGGAAAAGCAAAGTTCCTCTTGAACTAGCTTAAAAATGCCACAGCTAAAGAAAAGAAATATAGGAACATCAATTTAAAAAAATAACAAAACAAACCCCCTCTACTAAAATGTAAAGGTCAGGAAAGATTTGGGTGTTTTAAAATGCTGTCTTGAAGAAATTTCATAAAGGTTAAGATGTCATGTAGTTTCAGAGTTATTGGCACTGGAGGGGGGTCCTTGAGTGCCAGCTATTCCTCGGGCCACTCACTGACTGTGAGCTGCAATGACAGTGGACAGCGGGAGGCTGGCGGATCAGAAGCTATCACTGTGCCACTGGGGAAAACCCATGTTCTGCTCCCCAAAGAACCAAGAGCTTTGTGAATATTTCAGCATCTGAGATTCAGGCAGTAGACAAAATAGGAAAACATGCCTTAAATATAAGGGTCTAATTTAAATTGTCAAGAACAAACACATTCAGCATTCAGGCTCTTCAGCTCAGCTCACTGTGCCTGGGAGGAGCAGGAGGCACAGTAGGCACTCTAGGAAGAGCCCAAGGAGCTCCTGGTGGCAGCCTACCCTGCACAGTTCAATGGCTCCAAACAACATGTGGATTCCTTGTGGTTCAAAATCCCTGAGGGCATACAGGCAGGCAGGACAGAACAGGAGCTCTAATGCTTCTTTGTTACAGATGAGAGCGGGAAAACCAATATGACTGGGGAAGAGTTTGGAGGGCAGGTTTTCCTTCACCTGCACTCTGCCATGCCCACTTGGCAGTTGTTAGGCCAGCTCCCTCCTGCAGGCTCCTGTGCCCTGATCCCATTTAGCACTGACCTGGCCCTCCTGCCTCACCTCTCTCATTCTCCAGGTCCCTCTCTCCTCTGGTCTTTAATTCTCTCATTAAGCATTGCTGTTTTGTATGGACTAAAACTACTGAAAAAAACCCAGACTTTGTGATTTGAATTTTTGCCCCTCACTCTCATCTTCAAGATACTCAAACTTGAGTCTGCATCAGTGGAGTAAAAGATACCTTTACCTGCTTCAAATATTCCCTGTCTCACTTGCTCCACCTCAGGTTCCCTCTGATAGGCCATTTTACCTTGCTTTCTGCATTTGCCATGCTAGCTACCCTAGGGATTTTGCATATTCTTTGACAGCAACTTAGGGAGTGAAAAGTCTGGGATTGTTACCCAAAGGTCCTACATGGGCCTTTCCTATGGATGTAGGAAAGGCAGAGTTTCCACCACTATCTCTTGACAAATGAAACCTATTTCAAAATGAACTGAATTTCAAGCACAGACAAATGTGAACTATGGAAAGGTGAACTATTTGCTCTTAATGACCAAACAATTGCTACGCAGAAGCTGCAAAATAACAGAGAGAGAAGAAAATCTTAGGAAACCTATACCTATTCTGGACAAATGTTACATGGAGCATAAAATTCTGCAAATGCCTATTATTTCATGAAGAGAAATAAAAGAATGTTGTCATCAAAATACCATCAAGACCATTTTTCATCACATATGGATGGTACTGTTCCAACTGAAGGTGTAATGAATAAAATGATCCGAACTTATTTTGGAGCTTAACCTCTTTTGCCTGCTCTAGAAATATGGTTTGCCAACCCAAGAATGGGGAGAAAAATAGCTTAGTAGCTTTGTTTGGTTTTCCTAGCCCTTACTTAGTCAGATACTATGTGTAGCAGGGATGGCTACAGGTATGAGCAGCAGAGAGTACTCAGGGTCCCACTGCTTGCCTTTTTTACTCTTTGAAGAATGTAATGCAAAATTACAGTGCTGTATAAATAGTTACTGTAATAAATAATAATAATGGCAGCAAACTTCCCCCAGTGTTGTGTTTCTCTTTCCTTGGTTTACTTAACTGCATTGTTTCTCAGAAACATCCTCCAAAAGTTGCTATTTTTTCCTGCCAGACTAATAGATACAATTATTTCTCTGAAAACCTGAAATATTCTGCTTTAGGTAGCAAAACAAGATGTTAGTCCAGTAAGTTTAGATACAGCAGAAATGCAATTAACTAATAATTATTCTTTATAGAAAATAAATTCATCATTATAATTCTCGGGGAAAACTGAAAACCCACATATTCACAATGATTCTTCTCTCAGCAAACAAAACAAAGACATTTTCTTTTGTCCACTGTGTATGTCTGCATGGACAAAGACAGAAAACCCAAGCTCATGTGCACAGGCAAAGCAGCTCCCAGCATCACCTCTCCTTGTCCTCACCCTCTAAGCACACACTGTGCATCCTCAGAGCCTCCTGCTTGCTGGCTCACATAAGTCTAGTTTTATTTATAGTTTCCCTCAATACAGAAAATGTATTTGAACACATTTGTCTTTTCCCCCTCTGTCAGAGACACAGATGTGTATGTATACATATGCATGCATATGCAAAACATTCACACCTTCCATACTCTTGAGTTTAGCATCAAAATGATGTTGAAACACAATATTAGGGCATATTTTTCTATCTGAAACTGGCTAGATTCTCCCCTAACAGCTGCACTCTAGATTTTAATTAAATAATACCAGTTGTGCCTTATTTAACTAGAGCCAGCACATCTTCCTTGTGTTTGGGAATACTAATTTTTTAATTTTAATTTTTTTCTAATGATTAGGTTTTATTTTGATCAGTAAAGAAAACCTAAGAAAAACCTTTGAATCGGTGTAACATTACATAGGCAAGGAAGGGGCATTTTCTTGTCTAAGGCAAATCTTGGCCACATTTTTAGCAGGCTTAATTTAAGCCAACAAATTTGTCCCTGAAAAGCAAATACGGGTGTAGTCAAACCCCTTGTAGCTTTGGTTCTCTGATTTGCTGCTGCAAACCCACAGACAACAAGCTGAAGGCCATCTTCCTAGGCATGTTCCCCTTAGACCATAAAGCTATTCATCTTTGGAGTCATCACCTCTGTTGCTGATGCCATTTAATCAAAGAGGGGTTTTAGGTAAATTGAGTATCTACAGTGTTTGAATATACAGATGAAAGAAATAAAAATTGCGATGGATCCCTGATCCATTCAGAGGTCAGCATCTGCAAAATGCCCGGCAAAGGAACCAAAATAAAGGTGTATTATCAGCTTTGATATCAATGGGAAACTTCTTGTCCAAGTGAAAGGTGAAGGGAGGCTGAACAACTGCTTCCTTCTGGGAAATATTGCAATAGGTTTTACTTCATGGTTTTTACCTGGGAAATGCAGCTCTTGATACATTTGCCCCACAGAAACTGCTGGTTACCAATGCAAAACCCTATAGAGAATAGGAGGAGAAAATTGTTCTTTTAAGGAGTAAGAACTCCCCTCAGCTTTAACACAGATCTTGCTCCTGAAAAGGAGTCACAGAGTGACTGCCAACACAGCAGAGGTTTGGAACCTGGCCCTGTGAGCTGCACCTCTCCTATATCACTGCCTACCAAGGTCTATCACCAATTACCATCCAGTCAATTGAGATCTACATGATAAGCAGGAAATAGTACCTGTAAAATCAGCTTGAGGAGGAACACATCTTGAAAGCTGTGCAAGCAGGTGGGACTAGCCCGACTATGCACTGGTGTGATTTATAACAAGAAAAGCAGGGTGCACTTTCTGTGGAACTTTATTACTGCCTTGTCCTTGGAGGCAGCAAATGGCTTCTCTTCCATAATTGTCATATACACCACTACAGGAACAAACGGAGCATGCAGAGTGTGCTACCCAGGAGCTGCAGGGTGGAAACAGCCCCCTGCTTGGGCTGGGGGAGGCAATGGAGAATGGAAGTTATTACATAAAAACAGGTACCTGCAAGAGCAACCATAAGTCTGTAACTTTAAGACAAATAAATATATTTGCATCTACAGGGAAGAAGTCTGCCATATCTGAAAAAGCCGTAAAGATTTTCTCAGCCATCACACAATTTGTCTCCATGATACTTTGCTTCCAGTGTCATGTACATTACATCCTATCTGTCATCAGAGTCAATCTCAACAGCTGCTTGACATGGCTCTAATCAAGACAGATACAAACCCCAGTAACAAAGGTATTGTTGCCCCCAAAGCAAAGTTGACACAATTGGCTGGTATGTTTATTTAAATAGCTCATATCTATCCTGTTAGCACATTCCAAATCAAAGTCCACATTGTTTATTGTAAAGTGAATTTTGGTCTCCTGCTCTCCTTTGTTTATCAAAGTCTGTGTTTCTGACAGCTGATAAAGGGCATGCTGAAGATTTACAGTATCCACAGCTGGCTGTATGGTGCAATGAGACTTTCCCCACATAAGTTTGCTCTATGTGCCTCAGCCACAGAGAAAACTCCCCAGAGAGATCTGAGTGTCTTGGTGAGGAGAGCTTGCCTTGCCCTGTATTGTTTTTCCTTTTGCTGTGGGGAAATTGTATGTCAAAGCTTAGTAAAAGTGACTCTGGGACAGCTTGAAGTCCTTCCTCAGGTGGAATCTCTGGGAGCTCAAGTGGCACTGGCTGCCTCATGCCCAGTCCAACAGCGCAGTTTCTATGCCCATTAACTCTGACACCAGGAAAAATGGTCACATGGCATTAAGTAGGAGTAAAATTTTATGTTCCATTTAGACTCTGTTTATTTATACCTGAGTGATTCCACTGCCTTGTTACTGCTGTAACTCTGAAGGGAGTCAGTCTAGAGACTCCTGCTTTTGCAAGTCCAAATTCTAAGTCCTTTTGCAGGATGTTGTCTGTACACCAACTGGAAAGGAGCAAGGACAGATGGAAAAGAGCCCATGAACTGAAATACCCAGAATCTTTGGCTCCAGGTCAAAAATGTATCACTTATGGCCATCTTTGGTCAATTTGCTTCACACTTTCCCAGTAGGGGCATGGCATGGAGATCAATGTTATTCAAGAACTTCATATTTTTCCTTTATCATTAGAAACTTGGTGTTCAAAACCCTTGTGAGATGACCAAGGCAGCATCATCTTCTCTTTCAACTGCACACATGCCAAGAAGGAACACTACACATTTGCAATGCTTATACACTGCATCACATCACCTTTTAGTTTACAGAAATCCTCACCAGGATATCAAAGCCAGGGTGGAGAAATAAATAACTGAGCTACCTGCAGGTGAGGACTGCACGGAAGTGTCTTGGTATAACTCTTGTCTACTTCCAGCCACCCAGGGTTAAAGTACGCTCGGGCATGTGTCATGTGGTCTAATAACTTCCAGGTCTGGGTTGGTAAATAAGATTCAGGTTCTTTGTCTTTACACTGCAAAATGATCACTTATAGATGTAACAAATGGTATAGTTGGATAAGTAGACACCTGTTAGTCATATGACCTGAAAAAAGGTAAGGAAAAAATAGAAAGACATACATTAAAAAAAGCCCTAAACAGAATAAAAGAAACATGCCAAGAGAAAATATGACACACATACTTTATACATGTTTAATTTCTGTTGTTTTGGTTGGAAAACAGCTGCAGGTGTCCTCTAATTATATCACCATTTCATAAATATCAACTGTCATATTTAATTTGTTACATTTACCATCTAGCCTCTTCAAACAGTGCACTTCTTTCATTACACATTTAGTGCCAGAGTTTCTAACATTCAAGCTAACTTTCAAGCAAGTCAATTAATGCATTATTTACAAGTGAAATGTTATTAAAAACAGATTCTTAATTTACTAATGATTTAGTAGACCCCAGGCAGTATTCCAATTTGTTTTTATTGAAATTGGAAGAACATTTAGAACAAAGGGGAAAGTAATGTCAAGGATATTTTGGCCTATTTGTCTGTGCTGTACTTTCTGTGGTATTATGTCTACCCCTACATCTTCCCTCCCTCTTCTTTATATTGTATTTTTAATACATAACCTAACCAGTTGCAGCATGATTGAGGGGAAAGGTCTATGAAAAATGAAAAACAGCACAAACACTATTGTGAGTTTTGTTTTTAAAAAGCACCAGGCAGTCTGGAATGACTCAATACACATGTTCACCATACAATACAGCATATTTTGATTTACAGCACTGTTCTAGCAGCACAGCAGGTTAAGAAGGTTAGAAGTCAAGGGAAATTAAATGTTATTAGCATTCCACCATTGTTGTTCTGTACAAAAGTAAGTATGTAACTTTTCAAATGGATTTTTAAACTCAAATTTGTTTCTGAGGCTTTTAGCTTGTCAGAAACTTTTATGAGCATGTGTGTGCTTCTTTGTCCTTTCCGTTTTCTGCTCCTTTTCCTCTCCTATCTGTGCTCATTTAGGATGGGCACTCCTACCTTTTCCCTTTGCCAAACTGCCACTACCTACCTTTTCTCTTTGCCAAATTGCCACTAGGTACAATACTGCTGTTGTCATTAAAATGTTGACATTGACTTTTAGGGCCACTTAATACAGGAAATATCCGTGATTATTATTATCCGGCAATACTAATCACTTGCAAACACTGAGCATCAACATTTTAATGGTGACTGAGATAGCTTTTCTTTGTGTTTGTTTTTGTGTGGGAATAAATGAAACCAAAGCAGGAATTCATGATCAGAGAGTGTTTTACTCCCACAGGGTGGCTTACCAACCACAGATATAGCCCAACCACGTGGTTTCAATTTGCCTTTAAGGGCGGGGGATGCTTGTTTCAGGACTCTGGCACTCCCATGTATGGGAACACCTAACTCAGACCCAGGTGTGGACACCTTCACTGGGAGAGCTACATGTGGGTGAAGAGGCTGGGGTAGGGAATGTCTAATTTAGGCATAGCAGCTTCAGAAATCTTGGTGAGGAAATGGGAAGGTAACAGGTGCTTTCAGAGAGCAGATAGGGCCCCAGGTCTTGTTTCTACACACATAAAGCCTGCATAAAAGAAAGTTTGTGGGCAAAATACTACTACACCTGACTAAATGAGAGCCAACTGACATAAGTCTACACCACCACTACCTCTTCTAAAGTGATGAGAGAGGCAAAGCTGAAGCCTCTCTGTGCCTCAGACTATTATTCGTAAAACAGGGATAACACTGCTCCTGTACCTTGCAAAGCTGACACAAAGATGAATTCAGTAATTATTTGGGATGATCTCCTGTATGATGGCAACAGTACTCACAAAATCACGCTGATGGGTCTGTACCTTTCCCTACTAACTCCTCATCTATTTGGAGACCTCCTGTAGGTGACAACTTCTTGGGGTTGGGTGTAAAGTCAGATGTACCAGGCTGGCCATGAAATGACCCTTTACTGATGGTGCCACAAAAGCTGCAATCCCTGCCCTGTCACCAAGTACTGTAGGTTGCTGAGTGCCTAACACAGCACCAGTTTCAATGTACAGGGAGCCAGGCTGGCTGTGCACTGCCCTCATCAGTGTCTTGTGAGCAAGTCCTCTGCTGCCTTGGTCCCTGACCACCTGAGGCTCATTTTTGCTGAAGGACCTTGCAAAGCCACAGCAATCATCAGAGCTTTGACCTCACCAAAAGCTGCTGACATCCAGTGCTGACCCAGCCTACCTCCTGTGGCTGCTTCAGAGGAGAGTCAAGGGCCTCCAGCCAGCATGAACCAGCTAGCTTAGCTTAGGTAGAGAGGGCAGGGGCTCTGAGTTTAAAAGCTTCTGTTCTCACTTCTGCTGATGAGCTGTTGTGCTGGATCATTGCTAAAGAAGTCATCAGAAAGTTTCAGACCTTGCAAACTAATGCTGTGTTTATTCAACTTTCCAATCATTCCTCTCTACTATCTGTGTTTCACATACCGTGAAACTGCACTACACTGTGCAATTGAATTAGTTGTACAGTGACTCAAAGGCATTAAACAATGACTTTGATATTTTAAGTACTGTCTAGGAGGGATTTTTAATTCCTTCCTCATAATGAAACAAGAAACACATGAAAAAAACCCCACAGTTAAACAACCCTGAAACACTGATTTTCTTTTCCACCCTGGGTAGACCCCTCTGACACAAGAGAAATATCCTGAAAGCCTTCAGCTTGTTTAGTAGCAGAATAAAAATAAAACAAGCATTGACACACAATTTTAATGTCACTCAGTAACACAAGAAATAAGTCCCTGTTATTAATGCACCTTCTAAGTTCACAGTATGTACTCAGAAATCAAATCCTATGGGAGCTTTCCAGATACTATTGAGTCTAAGGGTGGATGTGTCGATCTGTCTCCAGCTGCAGACAGATCTTCTGAATGGCCAGTGTCCCAGATATCGGGCTGGTTAGCAAAGCCCTGGTATTTGAACTGGTCAGGGTCAACCTACTCATTGTGATTGTGACAGATAGGGAGAGCTTAGTTGGCAGCTTAGAAGGAGATGCTAGGTTTTGGCAAAGAAGTGATGACAAGCTGCTGGAAGGAAGAGAGACCCAGGGCTGACACAGCAACAGTCAGAAGAGAATCCACACAGAACCTCAATCCCACACTGGTACCCCTGGAAAGCTGGGGAGAGGAAAAAGAAGAGATGGCCGTGCTTGCACTCACTTGGCCAGCAGGAGCCCAGAGTGGCACTGAAGCAAACGGGTGCAGTGTGGAGCACAGGGCTGAGGGGGCTCCCACAGGCGACATGGACACCAGAGGATCAGGTGCCACTTATGGCACAAAAAATGCTGAAGGAGAGTAAGTCCTGGTACTTGCAAAAGACTCGCCAGACTGCTTCTTACTGGAGATGGAAGTGGGGGCAGAAAGAGGAAAAATGAGTGGAAAAAATGCTGTGAAACTACTGGCATTAGACTGCTCAGAGCACAAGGCCAGGCACCTAAGTGATGACTCACATCTGACAATAAATACATTAATAGTTGTTGAAAGTGTGTTTGACTTTCACAAAGGGGTTTAAGCAAATATTTGTTTGTTCATTAGTCTTGAGCAACACTTTTATGGCAGGAGATTCATTAAACCTTAACATATATCTGCAAATGAGATATTTGGTTGTCTTGCAGATTAAGACACAAAGCAATGCACACTGTTAATACAGAATGGCTTTGAAATACCTGTATTGGAGTGAGATGCAGTTATTACACACTGGCATTGTGAATCTTCATTCTATTGAAGGTTGGTTGGGATGACATGTCTGCCATGTCAGCTTTAAAGGGCCCGTTTCTGCTTGTGTGTCTGCATCAGCTTTCAGCTTCCATGACTAGTCTTGAAAAGCTGATGAATAAAATCTGCTTCATGAATTAAATTATACCTGTGTATGAGAAAGCCATTGCCTGTTTTTCACAGATGGTGATGTAGGGTGCCTACAACCATTCACACATTCCTCAGGACGGATCACAGCACAGACAGCTCTGTCCTGCATTAGGAAAATGTAATTTGACCAGGAAACCCATTTTCCAAATATCCTGAGGTGACAGCACCACAGCCACAACAATTTTGTGTTAAAAAATTGCCATGGTATCAGATGGCATGGACAAGAAGCTCTGCAAAGTGTCTGTGTGTGGGCAAGGCCATCCTTACAGCCCTTTTGTGCTCATTGGAGCCTGGGCCAGCTGCTTGCTGGTGGGCTGTGCTCGGGTCACTTGTTGAGCTCTGACTCAGGACTTGCTACAGCAGCTAGAAATGAGGAAGACCCATCATGCCCCTTCTGGTGGTTGCAGGAGACATAAGAGCTCCCTCCTTAAGAGCTACTGTGTACTATTTATGCTATATGCATTCCAGTAAACAATGAAGATGGATCTGTATATATTTTCAATCTACAAAGCAGATTGGGAAGTTATTGTGGCCAAATCCTCCGTGATGTAACACTGGCGGCAGCATAACTATCCTGATTTATACCTATCAAAACATAACTACTCTCAAGTGAACAAGTTACGCTTTGCCTCCTCTCTCTGACTATTTTTTTTCCTGTGAGCAGAGCTGCACAGTGTAATGTTAGATGTGATAAGGGTCAGCAATAACATAATCACAGATCTGAGGTCTCCAATTTATGCACCTCTGTGTCTTCACCTCATCTCACCAAATGATAACATAAAAGGTTACGATGTGCAAAGCAAAAAGCCCAAGTTGTTAACTTCCTGAACTTGAAAATATTACATTCCTAAAATTATTGCAAGCACAACGTACTTGACATCCTATACAGATGATGTAAATGGAAGATGGCATGCAAATATTTCACAATATAGTGGCATTAAAATAATAAAAGCCTTATGTATATATTTGTTATGACAATGAAACCTGTACATTACTTGACTCGGTGCAATCCATATCAGTATTTCAGATGTGCACTTGTGACACTGAAGAAAACTTCTGTGTGGGGGGAAATGATGACCAATATCTTTCAATTTCCCTATGCATCTATAGCAGCAAAGCAACTGAAGCCACTGGATACAGACTGACATTATCTTCTACTTCCCTGTGCTTTTCTAGACAGAAAACATGCTCAAAATGAGTCCATAATTAGCATATTTTCCGGCAATCTCGGTGTGGGCAGAGCTGGTGTGGAAGAGAATGACCAGACTTTATATCCTGCTGACCTCATTCCCATTACAACTTAGGGTGTTCACAAACCCTACAGTGAGAAACCAAAAAAAAAAATAAATTGTTGGCATGAGAGAATTTCTGTGTGGTCTCAAAGAGATGCTCAGTCTAGTAGAACATATTGCGGGAGCACAGAAGGAACTTACTCTGAAAGCTGACAACATCAGTCAGGCACTTTGCTTCCCTTCAGGGCTGTGTTACAAGGACTAGCCATAATAGGCCATACTAACTTCAGAAGGCTTGGGACTGCAAATTTTTTTTTGGTGGGTCTTTTGTATTACAGCTGCTAGTGCTAATTTTATAGCTTATGTATCACAGAGAGTGATACATTGTGCTTAAAAAAAAGAGGAAAAAGAGTTCTCCCTTTTCTACACTTGAATACAGCTGCAATATGTGAAAGTTGCAGAAAAATAAACCATCCTGAAAAGAATTTCTGCTCATTAAAGAAATAATAACAACCTCTTGTATTCCCATTTTTCCCTTATCTTGCTTCTTGCTACATGCAGCTCCATGTCACTGAACATCTTCCTTTGAACTTCTGACTCTTCTTTTCTTGATGATATTTCCCCTACCTCAAACTTTCTCCAGAGGTGAGTCCAAGGCAGGCTGCAGAACTGAATAATCCTGAACTTGATAAACATGATTTTGCATTGAAATGTTTGGCATTGGCCACTTCTGTTTGCTCTTGCAAACATGACCACCAACTCCATCACTCAGGCATCTCAACCCTTAACTATGCATTTCTGGAAAAGAATTTTGCCTCAAATGATACTGCTGTAGATATTCAATACCTGCAGCACTCTTTCCTCAGATCCCTTCATGCTCACTAGTTAAACCCTACAGATGCTCATACAGAGCTGCAAAATATTAAGATATAAAAATTTGGCATTCCTTCCTAGTTGGAATTTGGTAGGTGAGCTGATAACCTTCTCATTGCCCTGGCACAAGGGTGAACTGGAATTTGCTGGTTGGGAGAAATTTAAGTGGTATAGGTGAAGACTGCAAAGGGAGGGTCCTGCTTAGGAGGACTGCACTCAATTATTGTGCAGTTATGAGAAAAGAGGAGCAGAGTGGCTTTTAGGAAGAGCGTAAAACTTGGAAAAGAGGGCAGCTCAGAAAAATGAAGATGCTTCCTGAAGGAAGGCGACCCCAAACCGAAGAGTTCAGGTAAGATCTGAAATTCTCCAAGTTTGAGAGTATTTGGATGTTAGATGTCTGTCTCATCAGTGCTTTCCTGCCTCAACATATACTGATGCTTCCTAAAAAGTAGTTCAGCTGGGCCTTGCTAGAAGCAGATACTCAAATGCATAGTTAAAAGCTGAAATGACAACATTGAGAACCAGCATGAGGAGCTTGCAGGCATGTCTCAACAGGGAATGGTGCAGGGTCTTAGCAAGCCTGAATTCTGTGAAGGATTGTAGGAGGGCAAGCTGTGAGAGGCACTGTACCAAATCAACTCTGCTACACCCACTTTGAAACTCAAGAAAAAGGGACTAATAGCTGAACAGGGGATCTCAGCCGTCCAAACAGGAGAATGATCTCCTCCACTGGACTGTCATTCTTTTTTTTTTTCTCTTTGATTTTGATGCCATTTAGCATTTAAACAGGTGGCATTTGAGCAGAATCAGTTTCTCTAAACACTGCACCTTATATATTGAGTACAAAAAAGTTATTTCAAGGGCTGTGTTGCTATGTGATTGCAGAAACAGCAGTGCAAGGAGAAATGTCACCAATAAGAGCCTTTTGAAAATAGAAAACATTTAGCTGTTGTGAGATTACTTTTTCTGTTTTCATTGTTTAGAAACATATAAAACTACTGTAGTTCATATCTACACTTTTGATAGGTTGTGTGACTCACACTGTGATTACACCAGAAATACCAAAGAGGGAAAATATACATAACCCATGGTTAGGATTAAATGTGAGTTGCAAATAATCAGTGTTTATAGCACATTTAACCTGGGTGCAGTACAGTTTGTTCAGATTTTATTTAAGTCTGAATATCTAGTGTTGTGTTTGGAGCACTAAGTGCACCACTGACATGAGCAAGGACAAGACTTTTGCTGCTGAATGCAAAACAGAGTTTTGCTGAGTTCAAAAGTCTGTAAGTTCACAAAACAAGTAGTGTTTCTTGCCATAATTAGACTGCAAAAAGCATTTGCTTAAAAAAAAGTTTTAATTACAACTGGCGTTTCCAATCCCAGTGCTGGAGGCAGTTGTCTACTGAAAATTGATGTCCTTTATGGCATTGGCAATAGACAAATCCAGTGGAAAAGCCCGTAAACAAGTTTCTAGGCAAATTTAATATTGGTTTAACCACTGGAGAAAGCATTTTGGTTGTTACCCTCTTATTAAAAGAGGTTGGAAATGGATTCACACACTCTCCTTTGCTGAGTTAATTGTCATATGGTTGGCATCATAGGCAACATCATTTTTCAGCAACATAGTCACCTCCAGCACTAAGGACACAAATGCCAATTGTATCTGAAAACCACTTTTCAGTTCTACTACACAGAAAAACATTTTGCAGTTTATTTGTGATGAAAGACAATTCTCTTTTTAAGAACAATGGAACTATTGGTCTGAGGAAAAGAAATGGATCTGGGAACTGTCTTTTAAACTCCATCTGAATTGCCAAATAGACTGATGAGCGATTACTGTTAGGCAAATTTTGGCCCTGTTTGAAGGCATGAATATTATAAATTCACTCTGTGCCACACATCAAAGAACCTGCACATGGGTAGGACTTGCCAGCTCTGAAGGTACATATGTGAACACTGGGGCTAAACTGTGCTGCCCTCAGCTTCAGCCCCAGGAGGGGCTCCCAGCAGTCTGCACGTCAGGCACCATGGATGCCAACTCTGTGTAAAACCATTTCCATAGCCCAAAGTCCTGAAAAAGGGTCTGGATAAAAGGCCTTGAGCTTATGAATACACTCAGTATGCAGACAATATTAAAGAACATATTGCAGTATGCAGCTGTGGGATTTTAGGTGCTTACCAGAAAAAAGATGGGTGACAATTTTCATCTTACACTTAAAACATTCCTCCCCATGCTAGAGATCTAATCCGGACAGAAATGAATAAGATGTCATGCAATACATTAGATACATATGCAGCTGATACAGCCTGACTGATTAGTTAGATGGAGTGAAGACATTTAGGCATAGGAAGACTTTCCCCAGTGCTTCTGCTGTCTCTGTCTTCAAAAAAGATAGAACTGAGGCTGCATTCAGGGTGGGACAGAGCCAAGTGTGCCCTGCTGGGGGGACTAGAACAGCCTTAATGACATCACATGTTGCCCATTTCAATTTTTGTATCTGGAGGCTGTTATTTGATCTTTGGCTATCAATTAAAAAAATACAGAGATTTTAAACAAAATTATTATTGTCTTATACACTGACTACTGGGCCAAAGGTACATAATTGGTATGGTTTGGCCTCACCCACTGTGTGTAACATGAAACATGCTGTATAAATATATGAACACTTTTATATTTTAAACAAATTTGTGGGCATGGTGTTCTCACAAATGAAGAAGCAACATCTGTACTAATCATAATTCCTGAAGAGTACATTACCAAATGAGACACATGTGTAGGGTTTTATCCAATCTGGCAATGAAGCTGATTGTACCTGAGTTACCTGGCCAGCAAGGACTGAGCAATCGGATAATGCAATGGATTAACATTTCTTAGAAGCGATTTGGCTAAATAAATGTAAATAGCAGAAAGACAAAAGGCAAAGTGATCAGCCCCTAGACCTGCTCTGCTTTCTGAGACAAACAGATTATTCATAGCCCAGTTGTAATCTCACTACTGATCTTGGCTGTATATGGACTAGTACAGTAGCCTAAAACTGACTTACTTTAGGAAATAATCAGAGAGGTGAGGCCTTTTTCTGCTGTTACCTTTCCCTTGGGACAACATTCTACTTTTTTAGTGTTTTATATATGTTTTAAAAGAAGTGTAGTGCCTGGAGCCTAGCATACAGAAACAGTTTTATAGCAACATAGAGAAGAAAAAAACCCCATACATAAGGAGGCTTCCAAGAATCACTGTTGACTGCAATATTACAAAAACCAGGTTAGGTTCACCCTTAGCTCAAGTAAACAGGTCAAGATAATCACAAGATAATCTCTTTTACATCTTCAGAGTTCTGGTATTTTAAACATCTTAATTTACACACTTCACATACTTTTGTGGAAAGCTGCAAACACTGTAATTTTTTCCCAGATTTCCAACAGAGGATGTCTACAGAGTGGCTAACCTGGACCTGAAATGACTCCTTGCTACATGCATTTGAACTTCATTGTTCAAGTAAATTAAACTGAATTAAGCACAGCCTACAAATTGTTCATTGGGGTGGTTCTGCTGCCATGTGAGAGTCATGGTGCCTCCTCCCAGACTCCTGGAGACAATTTACACTCTTTGTTTCACCCTTAGAAAGGCTCATGGATGGGCTGCATGATATCCCATACTGGTTGGATGATAAATGGATAACATGATTGTGCTACAGTAAATTATATACTGCTTCCAAGGACAGAAGAGCTTCTGTAAGGTGTTCAGTGCTTTCACTTTTCTTTGTCTTCTATTTTAGTTGATTTATTTTCTCTTTTTCTGCCTCAGTTAATCCTGAGATCCTCTTCTTACAGAGCTTTAGGATCTCTAATTTCTCTGGATTCCACAACTTCTTTGGTTTGTTTTGTACATAATTTATTGAAGTCTTTTTACTTGAAAATATAGAAAGCAGCTTTTAGGCCTTTGGGTGGTTCTTCATTATGACTTTGGGAGGAAAATAGTCTGAGATGTTCACTAGCTGCTAACACCTCAGTACCTCCACCTGACTTTCAGGCTGTGTTTTGTATCTTGTTTAGTGGCATTCATATGTGACATTTATGTGGTGTTTGTATGGGCCAACTATATGAAGTTCAACAAGGCAAAGTTCTGGGTCTTGCACCTGAGTCACATCAGCCCATCTGAATATGAGTCAGCTGTGCCCAGGTGGCCAAGAGGCCAATGGCCTCCAGGCCTGTGTCAGCAGTGGTGGGGCCAGCAGGAGCAGGGCAGGGATTGTCCCCCTGTGTCAGCAGTGGTGGGGCCAGCAGGAGCAGGGCAGGGATTGTCCCCCTGTGTCAGCAGTGGTGGGGCCACACCCCAAGGGCTGTGTCCAGTTCTGGGGCCCTCAGTTCAGGAAAGACATTGAGGGGCTGGAGTGAGCCCAGAGGAGGGCATGGAGCTGGGAAAGATTCTAGAGAATGATTGATATGAGGAATGCCTGAGGAAGTTGGGGTTGTTTAGCCTGGAGAAAAGGAGGCCCAAAAGATGACTGTATTGCTCTGTACAACTGCCTGAAAGGTGGCTGTAGTGAGATGGGGATCAGTCTCCTGTGCCAGTGACAGGACCAGAGGAAATGGCCTCAAGTTGCACCAGAGAAAGTTTAGACTGGAAATTAGGAATTATTTTCCTACTGAAAGGGTGGCCAGGCACTGGAAAGGGATTCCCAGGGAAGTCGTGGATTCACCATCTCTGGAAGTGTTCAAAAGGCATGTGGATGCAGCACTTGGGATATGGTATAGCAGTGAACACCATGGTGCTGCATTAATAGTTGGACTCAATGATCTCTGAGGTCTTTTCCAAACTTAATGAGTCTACAATTCCAAGGCATAAATGCTTTTTTTGGGAGATCTGACAGCTTTTTACTTAGAGATGTGTGACAGCTCAAAGGGAAAGCAACAGAAAATCATGCATTAATCCCATGGGGAAAGCCTGCTCACCAGGCTCTGAAACAAAAAGTATGGCACAGTCTGGCTCATTAAGAAGCACAAGGAATAAACCTGACAATAACTTTAAACTCCTTCATCCTTACTAAGGAAAGTGGCAGGTGTAGTAATAACTGTTCTTTCAAGTAGAAGATACAGCTCATTGCATTAAGGAATATAAATCCATTATCAAAATCAAGCAATATGCTTTTTCAACAGAACTAGGTAAAGTCTGATACTGACAGAACAGAGTACCTCCACTTGTCCCACAGGAGAATTGTGGCAGCAGGCAGTGTGAAGCAGTTGATGGCCAGAATAAAACCCAACCCCATCCATACTGGTCCATGATGAACACTGCCAACTCTGGGAGCCCCTCACACCACCCCTACTACACCGAGCAATTGCTGTTCATGAAACAACCTAAGGCAAGAGTTCTGAGGCACACATTGTGCTCAAAATGGGGATTTTCCCCCTGACACTGCCATGCTGCCTCTGGTACAGCACATGGAAGGTGCTGAGTTTGTCATTCCGGCCTAGAATCAGAAGTGCCCACAAAGTCTGCCAAAAGAAAATGAAGAGTTGGCAAAGCTTGAGGAGAGTGGAAGTTTATATGAATCACATCTTCATTTGTGAGAAGTTTGAGGAAGAACATGATGTCAGGTTAAAACATGTTTGGAAAGGAATGTAGCTTACAGGACTAAACTGAAATTAATGTGTGCCTCTACAAAGTCTGCTGCAATTCTTGGCTCCTGTGACTGGAAAAGGGGAGTAAGGACAGTTCTAGAAATATAAAACCATCGTTCAAATGCTGCCAACTAACACTGTGCTGCACGTATGGAAGAAATAAGAGGGATGAATATTCAGAATTCTAAAAAACATCAACTAATATTTTTACTGTGAATTTACACCTTTCTTTCAAGTTACATTCAGACCACAAGATGCTCATACTGTTATTAGTAAGCAGTAATGATTGAGAAAAGATCTGTCCTATTAAATATATTTTACTGCATTTTTCTGGAATTTCACAGCACTGGAATGCTCCTATAGTTGCTGTCTGTCACCTTATCTACTGGTAACTAAGCATACTTGTTGCTGATTTATGGATTCCTTTTTTTCAAAATAGTTGCAGAGAGAAAGCAAGAGGATGCTAGGGAAAGCTTCAGAGATAATTCTATAAGGAAGTGACAAAAAAAAGAGGGAGAAAGAGCTTTCTCTTCATGAGAGATAATGCAGTTTTCTCATTCAAATTAAGTTTTTTTGTTCAAAGATAAAAGAAAGCCACTCTTAGTATAACAGTATCACCTTACACACGTACAGAATAGTATGCATTTAGTTCTTTACAGCAAAAAGAAGCTGGGAAAGCTGCATGCGACAGTTGCTTTTCCCATTTTCTATCAACAAATCACAAAGGAAAATCCAGGCCCAGTTACAAAATCCCAGCCCACTTACCTTTTCTTCAGAATAATCTTTTATTAAGAAAAAGTTTGTGCTTTTTTTTTTTTTTTTTTTTTTTCCCCTAAATTTTAAACCCAGAAAACTTTGAATGACTTGCATGGAGCTATGGGAGTGCCCCTTTCCTAAATTTGTCCACATTAAACTTTGAAAAGGCTGATGTGGGAATGATCCATAGAAAGAACAGCCTGTGTTTCATTTTGCCCATAAATGGAACTGGATGCATGGCACTGGATTATGTGGAATGTGCATGGGATCCTGCTTACACTGCCTGTGCACAAACCCAAAATGTTTGCAGGCACAGTTGAAAGTGAGTTCTGCTCAGAGCGGATGTTTCTCTTCTGTATGTCATGCAACACGAATGCCAATCACATTAGTAATTTTACATCACAGCAGACTGGTATTGCATTAAAACTCCTCTGACATGGAGAACAGTTCTAGGATAAGATGATTTGCAGGATGTCTTTCAGAAAAGTACCATTTATTCTCTATCCCTCTTTATTTTTTTTAGTAGATAATATCCCTGCACTTATCATGCGGTAGTAGCTGGATGGCACATTAATGAGAACACTCATAATGCAGAAAACCTCATGTTGCTGAATCCTGATGTTAGCGGTCTGAAAGGATCTGTTCCCAGAAAATTATAGTTACCTTCCCAGTTACAGAGACCAATCTGTCTAATTTTTCAGGGACATTGGATTCAATTCTGACTTTGCTTAAACCAGCTCTGCCTGTTTGCCCTCGATTGCAGTTTATACCAATATTTCTGAAAGGCTCATTCTCTCTCACTTGCATTATAGTTCAGCACAGAAGGTGATTTAAACTTCTGATTTGATACAGATATAACTTAGCAGGTATGAAAACATGGTCTGATGAATTTCTTATAGCTGCACCATTGCTTCTCCTAAGGCACAACATTTACAGTAGGACCACCTAAATCATTTGCTGTCATACAGTTCTGAAATGCCATTTGACTGGCACATACATGTTACAATGTATACAGGCTTCATCCTGAGCTCCTTATCTGTCTGCTTGATCAAGGAGCTGGGACACTGTGTGCAGGACCATTCCACATAAATGGAATCCCATGAGCTCTCACACGAGCTCTGGGGGGAATAGTATTTTACTAAAGAACCCACCAATGAACCCTCCTGTGTCCTGTTCCAGATCACCTTGGAAGGCAGCAGCATGGATACTGCAAAGGGGTGTAACATAAAATTGAGGTTTGAGAACTGCTCTGAGCAATCCAGCCCTTTTACTCACTGCAGTTAATGCTGAATAGAGGATCATTCTAATCCTCCTTAAATTGCTGCACAGGTGTTACAATGCCTGGTTTACAGGTACTCTTTCTTGCCCTCCTCGAGTGAACTATACCCTTTCCTGAAGTGCACCTGGGCTCAGCAGTTGACCACACAAAACCTGCCGTCAAAACTCCCAGCAAACAAACACTGTATACAGTAATCCAAAAGGAATAAACCTAACAGTTACTGCTTGATATTTGAACATCGTTTAATGAGTGCCCAGAATTAATCTGTAAATGCACATTGTTAATTTTGGGCCTGCTATTCATTAATTAGAGGCTTAGTGGCAAGTGCCATTGAGCTATCTGCAATGTTTAAGGTTACATCAAGCCCTAGTAAATGGCTTGCTGATAACAAGATGCATCCATCTTCATTACTTGACCACTCCTGTCTCAGTTTGCTCTGCTTCCTGTAAGGGCTGTGTCGCTTGGAACTGAAGAATTAAACTTTTATCCGAACCAGATTCTGCACTTTCACCTCTTTTTATTCCTTGAGTAGTTCCAATTTATTTTACTTAAATGACATTGGATTACCTAACATGGAGAGGAGCAGTACCTTAACCTAAAACAGTCACCAGATCTTTAGCTTTGGGATGGAGTGTTACAGTGGGTTAACATTTATAGAAACCATTACATTTATATTACATCTGATACTGGTCTCAGTGTAAAGAACTCATGAGGTTACAACTTAGATAGGATAAAAACCCAGAAACAACACAGGAAATTAATTTTAAATCTGAAGAATAAATATCCCCTTTTTTTAGTTTACTTTTGCACTGTTACATTCTCAAAATATATATCATGTAAGGCAATCATAATTCAAGTGAAATAGCATAAAGACATTTCCATGTAAATTCTCAGTTATACATATGTCTATATGCATTCATCCAGGGAAAGATCACTGCAACTAGTTTTCCCCTGCCTTCTGTTAAACATGCTCTTTTTTGAGCAATAATGCTCCTGTCTGAGTCTAGGGAGGTGTAGTTGAACCTAATAATAAACTTCCTAAACTCACTGTTTTCCCTTAAAACTACAAGTAGAAGAACTTGAAATAGAAAAGCAAACTCTTTTGGCAGATGGTCTTTTTAAGTAGCTGCTGCAAGATACATATAATGCTGCTGAGCATGGTTGTTTAACACATTAGGGTGCTCACAGGTATAGCCTTTTGCTCTCATGAACAATTTTAAGCATTTAAGTTCAATTTTAAGCATCACTGCTTGGGATAGGTAATTGTAATCACAGTGGAAAGCAAGTTTCTGGGTGCTGATGCTCAAACCATGTGTGTATGTAGGAAGTGAAGAGAAAGGAGATGCTTGTTGTGATGGTAGCTCAAGGGAGAGCATCAGAAAGCCCTTACACTTTTGAGCTAGCACACGTATCACAGACTGGCAGGTTTCACTGGGGAAAAGCCTTTTGGGGTGTTATGCTTGGTGCGCACACCTCCAGCTGGTTCAGAAAGCCTGGATACCAGTCTCACACGTAAGGCAGTAAAGGAAACATCAGCTGGCACAGGGCAGGCAGATGTAGGGACACATCCATGGCCAGTGCAGCACTGAATTTACCCAGCCAGGCTGGTGATGCAAAGAGCACACCTTTGACTCTGCAGGTATTGTACTGCACGTGAAGATATCCATCCCCTCCCCCCTCCCCATCTAAGACACACAAAGCTACCAAATCGTGGTGAATAGCAACTTTTACAATTACAGTCAAATTCCAGGAGGGTTAGTTGCACTCATGTATCATTCTTCCATTAGCCTGCATCTTTGTTAGATATTAAATGAGAAAATAAACCCGAAAGGGTGGGGAGAAAAGACAAAGCAGACATAAAGCTTGCTTTGCAACATTTAGACACAAAGTTATCTATGTTACCCGTGATTGGAACAGACAATCTTAAGCTGAGTATTTCTTAAATTTACCAGAAGGATGAGCTGGACTCTTGAGGTAAGCGCTCTTTGAAGCTAATGTGCTACTGTACAAAGAAAGCTTTTTTTCCCTTTGAAAAGATAAAGCTAATATTGTGGCAGCACAGGCTACAATGCTGCCACTGAAATGGAGGTCAAAGCTGAAGGTTCTTTACTATCAGAAAGCTAAATAAAGGTATCTTAATTTTTTTATTATTATTATTCTTATTCAAACAAAAATTCTGTTCTAGCATCCTAAGATACTGGTCTCTGGATAGGAAATCGTTCATCTGTCCAATTTATATTATTCAATATTGCTATAAAAAATCAGGAAAGGAAGAAGAAAAAACTTTGGGCATCCTCAGGTCAAGGCGATTTTTAAAAAGGTTAAAAGCTCTTCAGAAGGGTTACAGTATCCATAAAGGCAAATGAGATTACATTTAAAGTCTGATGGAGAAAAAGCAATAATTGAGATAAAATGCTACTGTCTCAAAAAGGTTTAGACTGAGGAAATGCTGATATTAAAGCAAAGAAATTGAAAGACTTACAGATCAGCCATCACATCAAAGACAGCAGAGAATTTAATTAAATTTGCAACAATTATGTTTACTTTTAATGTTTACTAGGTTATTTTAGTTTCTTCCATCATTGTTCAGTGAAATATTTTTGTAATAACTTGGGGAATATTGTGATTCTGTGTCTCCAACCACCAGCTGTCAAATGGTGACCTCTCTGTTCCTTGCATCTGTAATGTTACAAGCCTTTGTCCTGAAAAGAGTTATGGTGTTTAAATCAAATACATTGTGAAGTTACAAAACCCATAACATGATATGGATAATGATTGCCTGGATACACTTATAAAATATATTTTAGAGCCCCCCACGGAACAAAGATTGGGAAAAAAAAGTCACAGACATTACTCTCTGCTGTTTGTCGTTAATTGCATGAGTGATCATTACATGGGTGTTGAATGTGAAGCCTGCTGTAAAGGTATATGGTAAATAAAATGCACAAAAGTTTAGAACCACAAAATAGCTGGGTAAAAACATTGCTGAGGACCTGAAATTCAAGCTATAAAAGTATTCTGACTGCTGATCTAGTCCCAGAATCTCTGTTTAGCCCACATAATTTTGGTATTGCAACCTATTGAGAAATTACAGTTTGTATTTCAAACTGCCCTTTTCTCTGCTGTGACTTTTACTCAAGATTTACTAAGTCTCAGAGGTTGTAGTAATTATTGCTAAAGGGAATCATAATAGAGAACTGTTTCATACTCAGCCAAAAAATTATAGCAAAAAGATGTATTTGTCTTTTCTGTCTGTGAGTCAGGAGTTTTGTCAAATGTTGGGACACCTATGGATTCTTGACAGATCCAACCAGTTTCTTAAAAACTGAGGGATATGACAAGCAGGGTGTCTAGAATAGAAATGCCCAAGCAGTCAGTGACTGAGAGACCAGCTGAAAGTGATTCAAGGCTTGATGCAGGGCTGAAAGCTGCTTGTCCCTCTCACTCCTCACTGTTCCAAGGCTGGGCATTGCCAGTAGCACAGCCCGCCACAATGGCTGCTGTGTAAGAAGCAAGGCAGCAAAACCAGCCTGGGAACACACAGGTTAGAAAAAAAAATTAATAATGAAAAAGCCATTGAACTTGGCCATTCTCTGTACGCAAAGGATTTATAAACTCATGTTAAACCCCTACTCCTTTAGTATTTAGATGCAAACTAATTTTCAGACAGGTAGTACTCTGCACGTTGTGAATTGCTCAGGACCTCTTTCATTTGAATGTCTTGTGATGAGCCAATTTGCAGTCTCCAGGATGAGTTACTGGTGTCCTTGCTCACTTGGGATTTATTCTGCTCACTCACCGAAGAACTTTGCAAAACCTCTGGAATGCTCATTATTAGGAGAATAACAAACAATGAATAACAATTTGTCTGCTTTCAATAAAAAAAATTTCAGAGAAGTCATCATGTAAAAATGTCCAGTGGTCTATAAGGTGCTTGTGAGGGTTATCATGAAGAGGTTCTTGGCTATTGGAGTAGTTGGATGAAAAGACATCTATGCCATGAATTCCCCACCTGTGCTGGGAAAAATGTTTGCACATTTCTTTTTGTTTTATTTGTATCTGTTTGAGCTTGGCTTTTTTTCTGTTACCCTTTGTGGAGGTGTTCAAGAGCTTGGCTGAAGGAAATTTCTTTTATATTAAAAAAAAGTTGTTAAAATGACTTTCCGATCTTGCATGCTTTGTTTTATTTCAGCCTCTGGGGTTTTCAAACAGGTGAGTTACCATCTACCAAAACCATAAGGAAATAAAAACGATATAGAAAAAGAGCTATGAAACATGCTTCAAACAGAAGGGACATACTAAGAAAGCATTGCACAGGTCTGTAAATTACTATTTTAATTTGGGGCCTATGACAACCTTGACAATGCCCCTTTATGTCTCTCTCTATTGTCTCTATTTATATCATGCCATTTTTATTTACTGTTCATCTAGCAAATGAAGCCTGTCCCCAGCACTCAGAGTGCCAGGCTGCAGAATTGCTGTAAGTCTCCCTGGAGCAGTGTTCAGCCACGGGTAAACTAGTCCTGCAATGAGATGCTTCCTATTCTCCCTCGAAGGTACAGAATGAAGAAACTCATTGTTTATGCTACAATTTTGATAACCTAACTGGCAGAACAGTTATTCAAATTTTAAGCTTCTAAATGCAGCAAGATCAACCTGGCCATCCACATAAATAATTTTGACATGATAAGTATGCGAGTGCGATGATAACTGATAAGTGAAGCAATTACCTTGCTTTTTTTGGATTATATTAAATGAAGATTCTGATAGAGTAATGAAAAGAGACAAAGCAGACAAAAAGGCGGCTGTAGAGCTTTTGGGCACTCTGTTATCTCTATTATACCATATTGAAATAGAGAAGCTATCACCAATCATGCTTCCTATGTAACTTCTAGCTTCTAACAGTGAACAATGAATAAATTGTCACAAGACAGTAACTGATAAATTGGGATTGGCAGTGCTTTTTAAAAGTGTAAATAAACTTATCAGCCCCCTCACCCTCCCTGAAAGGCAGTACAGTTTGAAGAGGATTTTTTATTTTGGTATGTTGTAGCTTGCAAGGTCTCCTTTCATTTACCCACCTCAATTGTCCTTTGTTTAGCCATCCATTTTAAGCAGCCACTTCAGCATAAGAGTATACTCCAGCACTTGCATTATTTTTGTGGTGCTCTACTGAACACTTTGCTTTTGTCCCTATGTGTTTTTACTTTGGCTGTTACCCACATCTCCTAATTCCTGTCATTCCAATTAGAAGCTGCTCTAATTATATGATTTTATGCTGACTTTTATTGCGTGCAGAGGCATACAAAGATATAAATAGCACCTCCAAGCAAAGGTGCCCAGATCTCAGTTCCTAAGAACAACTTTGCAGACATTGAGTACCTCATATATTAATTAGAGTTCTCAGGAAATGTGTTATTTTTTTCCAAAGACCAATCCCAGTTTTTTTTCTGAGAAGAGATTTTACTACTCATTTTGGCAGGATCTGTCCCAGCATTCTTTTTGGTGGGGGATCATATGCTGAAACTGATATTTGTACATTGCATCCTTTCAAGACAAGGAACAAATGGAGGGGGAATGTCATTCCCTTGTTAAAATTAATTAAGTAACCTAACACCATACATCTGGGAAGAGGACAGGAGGGGAAAGGAAGTTCTCCTTGTTCTCTGTTTACCATTTAAGCCCTGCTGCATGCTGCAATAGCATCACAGTGCTGTTAGTAAGGCCCTCTATGCTCTGCTGGCCCTTAAGGCAGTGGCAGAGTTCCTGCTTTGTGAGGTTCATGCTTTGAGATGACCACATCATATCCCTGGTTAGACACTTGTCACTTTTTTTTTTAACTTTTTCAATTTATCATAGCTACATTGGACAAGCCAGGGAGATCTTGCTGGAAGCATGCTGAGTTTTTATAAACTCAGTACAGCATGAGAAACAGTTGAGAATTCTGGAATGGAGAATGGACACAACTTCCTTTCCTGATGTCAGAAACAACAGAGGGCATCTGAAAACCAGCAAATTCTGACAACAAGCATCTGTCATTCTTTGGCTTATCACCCTAACATCTACAGCTGAAAATCCTTCATAATAAGGGCTAAGCATACTGCCAAACTATAGTCTCCACTGAGGGCTCTGCATTGCCATTATTAGACTTCAGGAATAACGCTCCACCAACATGTATTGCTCTTGTATACTGCTTACTTATCTAGAAAGGTTTTTTTTTGTTTCGAAGTCTATCCGTGAAAATCAGGCAGATCACAAACTAAATTTAACTTAATGAAAATAAAAGCCTCCATTTTATAGGAGTTGGTGGATTATGTGGTAAATTCTGTGGCTGCAGAACTGCATTAAAAGAATTCCAACTTTGACTACTGCCTATTGTTCTACAGGATCAGTTGTTGAGATGCATCTCCCACTGAAGTCAATGTCAAACTTCACACTTAATTCAATGTTTCTGCTACTTACTTCAAAAGAAAGCATTTTAATTGACTTGGGACTATCCAGGCACACATACATCTTGCCTATGTAAACATATTTTTACTTCCTTTTATCCCCAATATCTGTTTCTACGCACAGTGTTTCTTTACCTACATGCTCAGTCTGCATTAAATTAGCAAAAGCTTTTGTTGACAGTGGCTTTTCCCAAAAATTCAAGTTTGGGAAAGTATGAAAATATATTATCAGCCCTTGGAGTGTTAAAAGAGAATGCAGCTTGGCTGGGGAGAGACCATCAATCAGTATAAACTGAGGCAATCCTGTCCTCCCCCAAGATGCTGGCTGTATGTCCCCTCCTCCCTGCCTCGGTGATGCTGGCCCAAGGGCTCACCTTGCCATACTTTGGCCTGATCAGGGAACTGACCTGGCTGGAGTGAAATCTTTCCTTTGGGCTGCACTGGTTTCCAGCAGGATGTCCCAGCTGTGCAGCACCCATGGGAGGAGGCTGGGAGGAAAGACCCCCTGTGACAGCTGCCTGCTGGTTGGGTGACTCGATTGAAGCCTCAGAATAGGATCATGGGCTCTGAGAGAACTGTGCTATGAGCAAGTAGAATGCATTGAGGATGGAACATGTCTAAAGAGGGGACAAGAGGAGTAATTGCCTCCTTCTCCATCGAAACTATAGTGAACCTCTCAGTTCCTGTAGTGTACCACATTGCTGAGGTGCTTTGCACAGACTATGTGAATATTCTTTTGCCCTCCTAAGGTTCATCATGGCATACATTGGCTTCTGGTTGAGCTACAATCACACCCCCAGCCTTCACTACCTCATCCACTGGGCTCGGGAGGAGTGAGGAATGCTGAGAGCCACCAGCTGTCCAGTGCATTTTACAGGCTATTTCCTGGCAATTGTCTGGAACACCAATGACATACAACCAGTAGTGGACCCAGGAATGTCAGCAAATGTAAAAATGACACGTTTAAAATTCAATTTACTAGAACCAGTTTATAATCAGTTAAAGAGTCTGTATGGGTTGCATCAGTAGAATTGGGCTTATGGCAGTATCCATTTCAAAAGCACTCATATGACTTAGAAACTTAAAGTCTTGAATGTAAGAGTATTAGGAGCATAAATATCTTTTGTTTTCAAAGGAATCCAGACCCCAGAGTCACTGAGGTGCTTTCAGAAGTCTGCATTTTGCCCTTGAGAAATTGTATTTCTCCAATTCATTTTCTACTGAGACATGGAAAAGGCAGAATTATTCAGCTAAGAAAGTTGATTCCTACACAAAAGATTACATGATTTGCTAGATTGTGTTCTTTATGATCATTGATAAAACTAGGGAAAAAGACTAACTGTATCTTCTTGTCAGGAACTGTGGGATGCAGAGGCCAGGCTGATAGAAGAAGGTGAAGGCAGCTTGCAAAGCACCAGATTAGAACTTCTTGTCACCTAACTCAATCACAACATTTCCCTTTCATCTTTACTTTTAGCCTTTTTGGCCTGCAAAAGATAAGAAATTGCCTGGATATGAACTGTATTTCTGAATGGTGGTATAGGAGGGGGAAAAAGAAACATTTTGGGTATGCAGATTTCTCGTGGCATGCTTTCCCAGTGTTGGAAACTTCTTTTCAGGCATCTATTGCAGAGGGCCAAGAAGAAAAACACATATACATGTTCTTCTGGGGTAGGAATCCCCAAAGAATACTGACTTTCATGACCACTTATAAAAGTGTGGTTGATACCCTATCATCTCACACTTATCTGAATCTCATTTGTAGTCCCATTTATACAGGGACATTTTTCCTTCTATGTTACAGAGGTTTGAGCTGCCCAGGTTTGCTACAATTTCCCACTCTCTGAGAGTATTACTTTCCATTAAGAATGTTCATGTTTTTAAACATCCCTGATCCTCCTCAAAAGTATCCTAGATGCAGCAGTATGCCAAGTCCTGTAGAGCAGAATACAATGTAAGATCTCAGAGCTATGTGGGTGAAGATTCAAGGATGTGACTTGAAGAACAGCTGGCTGCTGAGATAATATTTTCCCATTACTTTGCACAGTTTGGGAAATTGATACATGACTTTAGCCCTGTAGTAATAATCAGATATGTACAGAGAGATATTTGGTTATTGATCTACTCCTAATCAGGAATCAAACAACCTTATCTTATGACAAAGTGTAATTAACTATTTTGTTAATTACTATAATTATCCTCCCCACATTTATTTTGACAGCAGTGTCAGTAGTGGAAAACTATTTCCTTAAATTGCTGTTGCCTATTATGAATTACAAATTCATACAATTTTAACAAATTATTTTATTCTCCTTTTAGCAGTATGTTTTGCAACAGACAACTTTTCATTAAAAAAATGAGCATCTACTTGAAAACCAGGCTACCAAGGTCACACAGAGATTAGCTATACTGGAGTTGACAAAAACTGTATTTGACCAAATTCAA
Source organism: Ammospiza caudacuta (assembly GCF_027887145.1). Classification (NCBI taxonomy): domain Eukaryota; kingdom Metazoa; phylum Chordata; class Aves; order Passeriformes; family Passerellidae; genus Ammospiza; species Ammospiza caudacuta. Next base: position 33,667,170 of record NC_080599.1, on the reverse strand, counting down.
GATTCTTTTTTCTTTCCTCTCCTGTGTAAGTTCCTTTGGATGACTAGATGACATTATAAGATATGGGAAAAAAAGAAAGGGAAGAAGAATAGGGAGGAAAATAAGAAGAGGAAGAGAAGAAAAAAGAGAAAACCTGAATGGTTTGTAGTAGTAGCTACCCAGAGGTAGCCAATGGGGGACAAATGAACTAAAATGTGACCCATGAAATTCTACAATTTGTTTTTCCCTCTGAAAATTATCCCATTTCTCTTTCAACTATGTGATGAGGAGAAGGAGAATACAGAGAGGCAGCACAGATATCCTGGTCACACTCTGAGATTCAGAACTGCTTTTAATTTTGCCATATCCCAAATAGGTAACTTAGAAACGAGAGATGGTTGTGGCCAGAAATCTTTGAAAACACAGGTATTCAACTGGGAGCCCTTCATATGCTTTTAAAGCTGGAATCAGACCATCTGCTCCGTGCTTCATTTAGCAACTTCTATTCTTAACTAAAATACTTTTTGAGCCAGCTGCTTCAGCACTGCAATTCCTTCTTCTGGCCCAGCAGTGCTCAGCCTCTGGGGAGGACTGACAGAGCTTTTAGTACAGTGCATTGTCCAAGAAAAACTGAGCTTCTCTTGCTGGGACGAGGTCTATCAAACAGCCAAGAAGACATGTGGCACTAATAGAAAAATTGCTTTCATTAAGATGGGCCTGTATTTTCTGTGGGTTTCATCTTCCACTAGGAAAAAGAAGGAGTAGGGAACAAAAGGGACTGAACCACATCTGAGCCTAACACACTCACCACCTGCCTCTGCGATTTGCACTTACAGAGTCGGATTGCTCCAGAGAAAAATTCTTTGTTTCTTGTCTGTAAATAAACTTCTGAGGTGTCAGGATCATATTTTGAAATGACAGAATGGGTGAAGAAACGTGTACCACTAAAAGGTTTTGTCCAATACATCTCGCTTGTGGAATGGCAGTGACAGAGTTAACTGAGTTGGCACCGCTGCTGTAGTGGAGTAACACAGTTGTGTTTTCTGAGTGGCAATGACTAACATAGTCAGCAGTTGGTGCCAACACTGAGCATTCAGTTAACCTCCTAGTTTGCTTGTAGCAAAAGTAATTTACTCAGTACACAGACATCTACTCCAGTCTAATCTCCTTGACAAGAGATTACAAAGGGGTGGCAGGTTGAAGTGGCATAAAATTCCAAATACCATATCTATTTTTACTCATTGACAATACAGTAATATCCATGGGACAAGGATTAGTAAACAGAGAAATATATTCTTTCTTAAAAGACAGCTTTTCTCCCTGGTTTAAAATTACAGTAGAGCAGATCTTCAAAAATGAAATAGGAAGTTCATCACTGTGCCATCCCAGGGAAGCATTTTTGCAGTATGGACTTACAGGAGCTGGATTTCAAAATTAGGCAAACCCACATGAAAGTGAATGTGGTGTTCATATGTAGAGCTATTTATAGTTGGTGTGCTTGCATGATTTCAGAGCTAGAAACAAAAAGACCAGAGCAGGAGACATACAACTAACCACAAAAGGACAAAGGAGCTTGATTTTACTGAAGTATTGATGTGGCTTGTAATACCTGGTGAGCTTCTAGAGTCACATGGCAAGATAAAAAATTCAGCTGTTAGCAAAAAGAATGATATTTCTGGCCCTTGTTACAGAGGAAAGTTTGAAAAAAATCATAGAACACAGGCACACTGTGTATACCGACTGTATATACATTGTATACAATCACTAAAAAGATAAGATGAGCCAAAATGCACTTACTACAAAAACTTGTGATTTAGCATAGTCTTGTAATTTTTAGCATTTCTCAATCATGGGTTTTGAATGCATGGGGCTGGCAAAATACCATCATCATATCTAAGCAAGAGCCTAATGAATGACTCTAGATGCATTAACAGGATGTGGAATGTAATGCCAATAAATACTAGATGGGGAATGAAATTCAAATAATGAATAAATTTGGAGAAAGATAACTTCAGAGATCTATCATTAATAGAGACAAAGGGAAAGGCCTATTTCTTAGTTACTCTACTTCCATTACAGTCAGCAGAAATCTACCATTGATGTTAATTAGAACAGGATCAGGCCAGCAATTAGCAATCAAAAAACCTCATACCTTAATATATTTATAAACCAATGATTATTGATCATTTACTTGGGTTAAAATCATCATTGCCACTTGGGATATTCTTTTGCAAGGGAAAAGAGACATGAAGAGAAGTTTAAAGAAAATACATTAAGTAAAATATTCGGGATCATCAATGGGCTGACAAGTAACCTCCATGCGTATCAGTTCCCCAACATCTGTAAAGCCTTTCTGTGCATTTGAAAATTTTATCCAAAAAACAGGATTGCCACCAATAGAGAGCCACAAAATACCAATGCACAGACAAGGGATATGGAATGCAACCTGGACCAGACAATAATCATGAGGGTTCTACTTGCTCTAATTCTGTCACCTCTGCAAACTCATTGGCATTTTTGCTTTACTCTTGCTTTTGTTCTCGAACACCAAAGAGAATATTCCAGGCATTGATGGTCCTTCCAAAACCTAAATACCAACAATATCAAGAGATAGACTCCCTGGCAGTCTGACTTGCATGTTCTACCACACCCAGGGCTGGCAGATGTGGATGCCTGACTCATCACCCAGCAGCAATCAAGACCATTTTAGAGTGTTTGTGATTGTCTACCTCTCTGTAGAAGTTCTTGTGACTTCCTTTGAATTCTTGCAGGGATACTTAATCACCATTTTCATTCCAGTCCCAGTTCCAGTCTCAGTCAGTGTTTGATGAGAGGCACCACCTCTGCAGGCAGGTGCCTTGAGGTGCCAGATGTGCTACCAGGCAGCTGAGCTGCTCTAATACAGTCAGCCTCTGTCTTGAGGAAGATTTCCCATTTCCACCAGTGCCTTATGAGTGAAACTTTCCAACTTTTGCAGTCAACCTGTCTCTATATTTTCATCAACAGACTGTTCCCTTTACCTAGTTTACTTGCCCTTTTCACATTCTTTAGAACAATTTCTCTTTATTGATCGTATGATTCAATAAAGTTATTCTCTTGGTGTGAAAGGTCTTTTTTTTCCTTGCCATTGCTGTGTGTACTTCTGTAGCTCTCCATTACCATGGCTTCTGCTAAAAACTATCATCTTTAAAGGTCACTTGTTTTCTTACATATGCAGTCAAACCCAACAATGATTTAATGACACCTGAACAAGCTTGTATTAAAATTATGCACAGTATGATCATAAATAATTATTAAAAAAAAGAAGAAGAAAGAAAACACATTTCCTTTCGAGAAACTAACACCAAAGACATTAGTTAAAATGTTAAAGTATATTAACCAATTACATAAAACCCTTTCATATTGCCTTGCTTCATTTCAAACATGGCACGGGCTATTTTGTCTGTGAACTCAAGTGGAACAAAAAGCTGCAGAATGCAATTTGTGTCAGGGGCTGGGCTGTGGAGGGACAACTAATTCTAATTAGTGCAAATTCCCCACAGGCCAGTCAGAGGCCTCGTGCAGAAGCAGCCGCCACCGCTGAGCTCCTCTGCCTGCAACAGGTGGGCAGGGGCGCCTGCCGCGGCCCCGCGACAGCTGAGGGCAGCGCTCCGCCGGACACCCCTAATTAACGGCCTGCACGTCCAGCCTTTGAATGTGATAGCTTTTAATATAAGGCTGAACTAAGGAAGATTGGCTCTTCTAATTGGTTCAAATTAAACTGGTGGCAGACTTTGCTAAGTAACGGTCGGGCTGCAATGCCCACCTCATTTCAGATTAAAGCTCTGCTGATCAGTGTAAAAAGGGTAGGGCTGGAAAAAGAAATTACTGGGGGGAAAAGTCTTGGCCATCTGATAACACTGGTATTCTAGTGAGCACGTCCCTAATATGTCCCTAAAATATTTCTGCAACTCAATAATATTCAATGTTTGATGCATATTAGAAAGATGCTTTAAAAATTCTGATGGATTATAAGAAATAATGATGGCAAGGAAGGCACAGTTCATTAACCTAAGTATTAGACTTCCTAAACAAGCCTCATTTTGAACTGTTTGGTCTAAAGTAAACTCAGGGTAAGATGGGCTGCCTGACTTGCAGCCTGCCTTCCATTACACCCGCTCCCATTCAGGAAAACTGCTTCTGAGAGAGCACAGCCGGCCCTAATGAGAGAGGCAGCCCTCCTGCCCTGCCTGCGGGAGGGAAGGGAGAAGATGCAACAAGATTTGATACAACATGCCAGTTGGAAATGCTTTTTAAATAACCAAGCAATGAAGCATACTTCACAGGGATTAGGATTATCTCACTTGCAAAATTTCCTTACAGCTAAACACCAGTGAAAAACTTTGGCTTAATCCTGCTGAATTATACACATCAGTTATATCAGTAAAACAGTTAATTGTTAGGGATTTCAGCAACTTGGGGCTTGACACCTGAACTGTAAAACATGTTTTACTTGACTTGTATTTCTCCATGTACCAGCCAATGGGAAGCTATGGCAGAAGTGGCAAAGCCTACAAGGAGCTCTGCTCTCCTTGCTTCCCAGCAGGCTGATACTTTGGAGGAGTGCTGGATCTATCCTTGTGTGCTGGTGCTGTGACCTGCCATGCACTTGTGTGGATGCCCTTGACACTGCCCAGGCCCACATATTTTATCCAAATGATACTACCAGCTATACTAAACAGCTATTCTGGATGCTCTGTACTAAGGGCTTTATTTAGGGACTTTAAATAATCCATCATCATCATTTCACACCACTTTTAAACTAACAGGATTCATTTCTCTTGCTACATTTCCTTTTACTACACATTTCACTAAAAACACTCCAGAGGGGTGTGCCAACTGCAACGATGTTACAAGAATGATTTTATTAAGAAAATGCCTCCAATGCTACCTCACAGCATTTTCCACTACTATTGTTTGGATTGCACCAGAGGCTAAAATGTGGCTTCTTTTAATAACAGATTTGCATAAGTTGATCTGAAAGATCCCTGTGTGATGACATTACTTCAGGGTTGGCCTGTCGTCTCAAAAAAGCCTGAGGTGCTAGTCCCAAAGAGATCAAACTCAAGAATTAACTGGTCTTTATAAAGGAACATCTCTACAAGCAGTAAAACAAATTATTATCAGTTCTTTTTGGCGATGGTCTATGCCAAGCTAGAGAAAAACAGAGCTTTCAAACACTGACAATCTGGTATATTGAAGTATGACCATTATTTTTTATTTTCCACATTTTTGGTCCAAAGACAGTTCTGAGTAATTGATTCCCATAATGAGCTATGGTTCGTTAGTCAATTTAATTTATAATTGAATTGGATGGATGTAACTCTGTGTAAAATTGTCTCTGAAGAATCTGTTTTGTTCGTCTGTTCAACTTCTGACAGGGATGGAAGAAAATCTAAATTACTCCCTTCTGCAAGAGGGAAAAACTCTGAAAGTCTCAGCATCCCTTGTGAAATTAAGAGGAAAATATTTTTAATAGTTGCCATGCAAAAATAATACGGCTTTACTAAAATTTATACAACCCTGACAATTAACACATTAATGGCTGGAATGGTGGTTTAAAATGAAAATCAAGACAGTGGGAATATATGAATCAGCAGTGCTGCCTGAACAGCTCAAAAGATCGCTCTTTACCAGATATTTACTGTTAAGTCACATCTTTGCAAATATTGCAAAATCTGAAGAATTTGCTTCTGCATGTTCTTATATTGATATCCTGATGATACAACTCCATCGGGGAATGACTGGTGTGAAGAATAAAATTCAATGGGTTAAATTTTTCTCCTGTTTATAACTTGGAAACCCAGAGTTGCTTCCACTATCACAAGCAGTAGGACTTTTCTAAATGCAGTTTGTTTTAGTAGAGATCTGGGAATTGTTGCTTTACCCTCTTTGGGCCTTCTCTTGGCCACTGCAAAGTTCAAGAAATAACAGCAATATATGAGAATGGTTTCTGCTTAGGAACGGAGGCAGGCAAGAAATACATTGGTTTAGGGGTTTGAAGATGAACAACAGTTTCCATTTTTACGTTAATTTTGCCCTGGGGTTCTTTGGGCCTCAAGGCTCACATACAAACCCACTTTCTTTCCAGAGAAAATACTGAGGTTCTCATCATGTGCTGAATTCAATTCCCTCCTAATTTGTCACGTCTAAAGAGAAACATTGAGTCTCTGTCCCTATTACTGGTCTTAGCAAGACATACCAGTATTGAAAGATACATTTAACTTACAATGAAAAGCAAGTGAATTAATTAATTCAATATTTTTATTTTTCTATACAGACATACTGATATTGGCCATTGATTGTGAGTTAGCAGACACAAATACTAGCAGTAAAAGAATTGCTACACTATTATGTAAGTGTAGTATTGCTTGTAATCTAGCCTCACACGAAAGCAAAATATACATGCTCTGTTTGCTCAAAAAATAAAGTGTACTGAGAAGCATTGCAGTGGGATAGGTGATGATGATCAGCTATTATCAGTCCCAGCAGGCACATATTTTTTCCTAACAGCCACAGGACTGCTGCTTTGAAAGCCAGGCACAAGGATTTTTTAGTTCAGAGCATTTCACATTGCCTTTTAGAGGCAGGCATGACACACAGCTGCACAAACTCTTATGGCCTCCAGTTAAAGCATCACTTAACAACCTCATTTGTCTACTTTTGCGTCAAGTCCCCAATAAATTCTGATAGGCAACAGGCTCCCAGGCTCCTTATGTTATCCAGATAATGTTTTGGGTTTTTTTTTCCTGTAACAGTAACAGTAGAAGTGTTGTGTCCAATCTTCATCATATTCCAGAGTTTGTTTATAATGTTTCTGACCTTTTTTTCCATTAGTAAGTATTTAATCTGGTAGAAGGGATATGACGCAGGTTCAATGACTGGTCACACCTACCCACCTCTGCTGAAGTGAGTGAGAGCATAAAGGTGGAACTGAGGAGAAAATTTGGATTATTACATCTACTTAGGGCTGTTTATTTCTGGGCTGCGCTGTATGAATGCAATAGCAGACATAGGCCAGAGCTCCTGAAGACTGTTCTTATTTTAATGACTACATTCTGGCTGAGAAATTCTTTAATATAAGTAATTTTCAGCACTGCAAATGCATGGGGAACAATGAAAGTTGTTTCTAAAAAATATTAATGCTGACATCAATCATTTATACATAAGGCACAAAGCAGTAAGGGCAAACTCCTCAGTGCAGATAAGAGATGTCACAGTAAACTTATGTTCCACAGCAGTGGTATCAGTTACGATCGATCACTTGGTAGCCAGTGGAAGTTACATTTTTACTTTAGTCTTTAAACTCTTTTGACTGCTCTACCAAAAGTATTGTTTTAATCTAAAGTGCTAGATCAATATTTCTGATCAATAAGCATTCATTTCCAACTAACAAGGACAATGGTTAGTGGATTCCTTTAAACATTTTCATTTCAAGGAAATCTCTGCTGTTCTAGAAATCAGATCTGTAACAAAGAGTACAAGGAAAAGGGAAATGAGCACAAAACATAGCAGAGAACCTCCAGATAAATTCAGCTCTTCTCCAGCACAGTTTTTCTTTCTCCTATGATGCTAAATCAGTAAATACTTTGTATTACTTTTATTCTTAAAGTAATTTAAAAATTCAGCAGCATTACAATTAACTCTTCCTATCAGAGCATAAAAAGCCAAACCAAACAAAATCTGAACCACGAATGACCAAAACCAAACTGACAAACTTCAATTGTCAAAAACTTAATTTTTAGTGATAACAAAGTACAAATCAACAAGTACAGCTTAGAAAACCCTGGCTGACTTAGTAAAAGACTGGTACAGCTTCCTGAGTGGACTTCAGGGAAATCCCTCCACTTTCAGCCCAGATCAGTTAGGTCCAAGAAAGGCAACACCTGGCCCAGCCAGCAGCCAAGAGCTGATCCTCTTTAGGGAGAACCTTTCTTCTTGACCACAGACAGATCTTAAGGACTGAGCACTCTTCCTATTCTTTGGAAAAGCCAGACACCATCTTGCCAGAACATCTGGAAAGTCTTTCTGTCCCACCCTACTTAGGCTTTTCAGACCAGGACACAAGTCTGCTTTAAATGTCCCAAGGACTCTGACAGACATTAGAGGCATATTTGGCTACAAGAAATTAGGAATTTTGCCATAGTGGTGTGTACAGACCACTCCCTTGTACTTTATAAGCCTAACTAGGAGAGAACATGTTGTTTTCAATGCCTGCAGCTGTGCTTAGCAGTCCCTGCTATACTTAACATTCTCTAACTTTCCATCACCCACACACAATAATTTGCTTCTTTTCATACTCTCTTCTCCTCAAGATATTGGCTATTGTTTACATGGCAAGAAATACTAGAGCTGTAATTAAAAACCAACTGGATAGCTTCAGGCTGGGCGGTCAGCATCTCACACTGTGGGAACTATGTCCTTGGTGTCCTCCATCTCCTCATAGCAGTCCTGGCCCTGAGGTGGTGGAAGATGTTTAACAAGTCCACAGGCACCTCCTTCACAGGGTGTAAAGCCAGGCTGCTGCAGTTGTGCGCATCTTTCCCAAAGGACGGGTGTAGATGCAGCTGAAAGCTGTGACTCGCGCGCCCTGTGACCATGGCCCCTGTCTGTGTGGGCACTCTCACTGTGTTGACCTGCCTATGTGAACCAACTTGAAAGCATGAATCAGAGCAGAGCATAAAGTCTATGCTCTACCTCCTCCTCCTCCTCATGGTGGCAGAGCTGCGGTTGGGATAGGGTGCAATTAAAATGCAATAAATGCTACATTCCACTGGTCACATGGACTTCATTCCCCTTCGTACTTCTGTGGCATTACTTTGAGTTTGAGTCCACCCCAAAATTCAAAGTCAGAAAATTTGTATGTTTTAATTTTTATTTATCATAACAAGTTAATTCCATGAGGATTTCTCTCAGAAACATGAATCAGTCAAGATTTTCTCAACTGCATGTATCACATAGAACTTAATGAGGAATCTGGGCCAAACTTGGGATGCATGCCATCTCTGCTCTTAATCTCTAGACAAGATATAGGGGAAGTCAGCTGCTAAAGTGGGTTGCATGCAGATTATGCTTTTCTCTCTGGGAAATGTTGGGAAAAGAATTTTGGCTCCATTAAATACAAAGTGTCCCCTCAGACAGAGGGCTTAACACAAAATGAATGGGAGGTCAAACTTTTGTTGGGCTATTAATCTGTACTGTGACTTATGCAGATTGGAAAATATATGAGAAATGTAAACAGAGTGTTCACTCTGCATTAGATAGCAGGAGATAGGCAGAGTCAGAATAGATAACCTTTTGTGAACACAAGGAAGCTGGATTTTATGTGAAACTTGTCTGAGTCTGACTCTTTATGGTGCCTATGCATCTACTACAGTACTCAAGTATGAAGGAGTGGATGAAGGAGGAGGAATAAGAGGAAGAGAACTGCTGGACAGATGCATAAATTTACCATAAATGGTAAAGCTTTCATTGACTTTAACTAAGCCAAGAAATAAGTTCTGCTTTTAAAGGCAATACAGGCAAAGAGTGATATGGGCAGCACAGGACTTCAGGCAGTACTAATCTACATGAAAAAGTGGCCCATTCATGAACACTGAAATCATGCTAAATCTAAACACAATCTTATGCATCATAAAACTCATGTATATTGCATTTTCCACTCTCTTTGTTGTTCTGTTTCTTTCTCCCCAGCTGTTTTGGCATTGTGTTCCATTCTTCAGGTGTTTTTCAGTCACAATTATTCCCTTGTTTCAAAACACTGGTTCCTGCTCATTTATTTTGCTGACCATACTTTTTCCATCCTTTACTACAGTCTTCTCCTTGACTTGTCATGACCTATGTTTTTATTCTGGGCTCTTTGTTTTGTTCTGCTTGTCTTATTCTTCTTCTTTCCCTCACTTTCTCACACAGACTCCTTCCTACCTGCCATTTCTTTTCCTTTGTGTAGTGTTCTCTTTATCTCACCACTACTCCCTTTTCACTTTTTGTACTTTTCCTGCTTGTGTACCTGCTTTCTCTCTGTTATTTGCTAATATATTCCAGGTTTTAAAGGGAAGAATGGGATTTTAAAGAAATGGTGGGATTTTCTGTCATTGTGCAACCATTTTCAAAATGGTTTTAAAAGTATGAAACCAAAAAAAATTATCAGTAAGGATTCTCTTCTCTTCTTTCTCTTCTCTTCTCTTCTCTTCTCTTCTCTTCTCTTCTCTTCTCTTCTCTTCTCTTCTCTTCTCTTCTCTTCTCTTCTCTTCTCTTCTCTTCTCTTCTCTTCTCTTCTCTTCTCTTCTCTTCTCTTCCCTTCCCTTCCCTTCCCTTCCCTTCCCTTCCCTTCCCTTCCCTTCCCTTCCCTTCCCTTCCCTTCCCTTCCCTTCCCTTCCCTTCCCTTCCCTTCCCTTCCCTTCCCTTCCCTTCCCTTCCCTTCCCTTCCCTTCCCTTCCCTTCCCTTCCCTTCCCTTCCCTTCCCTTCCCTTCCCTTCCCTTCCCTTCCCTTCCCTTCCCTTCCCTTCCCTTCTCTTCCTTTTTTCTTTTGTTTATTTTACACAGGAATTAGATATTTTGTAATTTAACCTGCGATTTCCTCTGGGCTTTGACAGCAACACTTTGTTCAGTTAAAATCATGCAAATACTCAATCACCTGAATGATCCATATCAGAAGATTTTAATGAAGAATGCAGCCAACTAAATCCCTCAAAACTTTCTCTGTATGTCCCTATAACATGACTATGTGACTAAAGATGACTCAGTAGCTTCCTGTCACCCAGTCCAGCTAGGCATACATATAAGCCTAGTGCAGAAGACAAAGACACTGGATGTTTTGCACCCTTCTAAGACCCAGGCTTGTAACAGAGGTGCTCTGAAAGGACCTACATCTCTCCTCTACATGGGCACTTGAGCTCTCAGAGTCCTGTCCTGTGCTCTGAACTACAGTTCAGCAAGGTGTTTAAAAGCAGTTAGTAAGAATAATTCTCTTTGAGCTCACCACCTACCTGGTGTTCTCAGCAACCACCAGGACTGCAGTGCCTTCTAACATCGCTTACTTCAAAACAAAGCAGATGGAAAGCAGGCACACGAGGAGCTAAACCAGTTCATGACACCAGTCTACTCTAGATGATTGGCCACGGCCCATGGAATCTGAAAGCTGCTACTGGCCTGTGTACTGGAGTTTGGGAACCTCACTGAGCTGGGTACCTGAGGTATGACACAACTAGAAGTGTGTGCTATACACACAGCATATTAAACAGCTGATGTTACATGCTTTGGGGGAATATTTCCCCCCAAATAACTGTGGGAAATATTAATTATTTATGGAATATTTGCATAACTGCATAATGTGTCTAGATATAAATAACAGATTATTTGCATAACTGCATAATGCCACTAATCACGGGAAGAAAAAAAGAACAAAATATTTCTGGCATTTGATCACACTGTGTCATATATGCCCTGTGATTCTTCTTCAAGCTCTCCCAGAGAGAAGCTGAAGCCAAAGCTCAACTAAGCTCTGTATGCCCGTATTTTGTAAGAGGAACAACAGGTAAATTTTCAAACACTATACAAGTGCTATGTAGACAGTACTCCAACTGCAAGGCCCTGCAAACCCCTACAGGCTGGATGGTGTTTTGCACAGATTATTTGTCCAAAACTGGAAGAGAAAACAGCCCATGTGCACAATGTGCATGAATTTCTACAAGCAAAATTCACAACTCTGTCATCCATCCTGTCATCACTTGTCTCTCAGGCAGCAGGTTTCATCCTTAGATCAAAGTGCTGAACCAGGGCAAGAAGTAACATTAGCCAGATAAGGACACTCAAGGCCACAAACATGAAGCGACTTTGCCAAAGTCAGAGCATAAGACAGCACGTCAGCTGTCAGGGAGATGGGCTAAAGGCCTGCCCAGTGTTACAGCTCAGCAAAGCTAAGAACCATTGTGGAAAGGGAAGGCAGCCCACGCCATGCAGAGAGATACCAGTCCAGAAGAAAAGCTTTGTGCACACTTCCTCCCCATCATCAGGGAGCTGAGAGAAACACTGCAGTGATCTTACTCTAGCTCAAAGGCATCACTAAGCAGAAACAAGCCTGAAAATATGAGCTGAGTTTGTCAAGCTTTAATATTCCCTAATAACCACTGTTCTTTCTCTGTTAAAGATTTCCTGATAACTGCTGTTCTTTTCTCTGTTAAATACTATTTACTTCAGTGCTGGAGTTTCTAACATATACAAGACTGACTTCATTTTTAACAGTATTTTGGTCTAATTTCAGAGCCTGATTTCCCAGTACAAACTCAAGTAACAAATGTATAATTATTCTCATAAATAACTCAGCACCTTACAGTAGGTTTCAAACAAGTTTCCCCACAAGGCACAAGTGCCCTATATTAAATTCTTTTAAAGTGTTAGTTGATTAAGGTAAAAATTAGTTGTTATTACCTTATGGACATTTTAGTTTTCACAGCATTTCAAAGCTGGTCCTATCAGGAGTAGATTTGTTGCCACCCACTGGTACAATCATCAGGAAAATTAATAATCATATTCAGTCTGACTATAAATCATTGTGGTACAGGCAATTAATTTCTGTAGAAAAAGGAAAGATCTATAAGTGGTATTATTGTGCAAACTACATGATGTGAAAACTGAGATCCAGAACAGGCAAATTAGAAAACCAATGCTACTAATTCCAGAATGTGATAATGCTGGGTCATCTGAGGCTGGATGGCCAGAAATTCTGAATAAATGATGCTGGCAGCTCCTAGCAGCTAATGGTTGTTTTATCATGTTTATGCTGTATTTGGAATTTGTGAACCCGATACAAGCATATGTGCAGAGAGTGAGTCTGGACAAAACAATCACAGCTAAGATTTTTCATACATCTTCTACTGCTAAAATGAGGCGGATTCTTGCAGTTGTTTATATGCTTGCCATCACAGAGGGCAGATTTCTATATAGCTCCTCTCCCATTAGGGCCGTGGGGGTCCTGGTGAGAAGTGAAAGGAGATGATGTGTACCCATACAGACCACCATATGCCCCTTATAAGCTGGATTTGTATTCCTCTACCAACACACACTACGATCCTACAATATCTTATGTTTGCTAAAAGTTAGGCAAATATTGCATCAAAGCAATAAAATTTAGTTTGTGTTTAGAATTAGAAAATAAAGAGTTAGAACTCTAAATTTTTATTGTTTTACCTATTAAGATAGTATGTCCTGTGGCTCTATGAGAGATACTGTTATAGAAGACTGAAATTCAGTTTCCTTTGCTCCAAATAAGTCAAAGGATTCCCCAAATCTCTGGATTTGAGTTTTGAATATTTAGGAAATCAATTAAACAAAATTCATATACCAGAGAAACAAAACAATACGTTGCCACCGGCTTTTAGTCCATTAGACAAATTATTCTCTAGGGATTAATTTCAGTCAAATTCACCATACCTGAGGACATTTGAACAACATTTGTTAATACCTTGAACTGGAGGCTACAGACTAAATGAAAAGTAAAATCTCTACCCATTTGTTGCTGAGTTTTCAAAAGCCAGACTGTAAAAGGACTACAATGGAAGTACTGTAAAGTGAAATAACTATGAAAAAGAGATAAATTAATTCACATTGTGATTATTCACATACCAAAAAAATTGAAATATTGTGAAAAAAAAAATTTTAAAGGCATTTTAAAAAGATGGATGGACTTCCTTTTTTAGCCAATTATAAAATGTTTTTTTTCTGCTGCTTGATCCAGCTTTGAAATCAAGTACTTTGAAGTATAAGTATCCGGACTCCACAGGGAAGTTCATTATTGAAAAAGTGCATATCCATGAATAAGGAAGCTCTCTCTTGGAAAATCTTACAGGACATTTTTAAAAGTTTCTAAGATGGAAGCAGAATAGAGGAATAATTATCTGTCATTGGGGCTCCTGTTTATTTTGTAAGAGTAAAACCAATTCAACAGGCCATATTAATTTGCCATTTACTCAGTGTTCAGGTATGAAGTATTCCAGACAGAATGCACCTAGATGCTTTACTGGATGAAACAGCATGCTACCAGAAAGCTACTGCCTGTAGTTAGAAAAGAAAACCCAATTTCCATATTAGGAAATAGATGTAAATAATTCAGGGACATGATGCTTTCCATGGAGATACATGATGCATTTAATGCATTTTAAATAGTTGGAGGAAACTCCAAAGAAATGTACCTGCTTCCACAAAGATCAATGCAGATGTTTATATTAATATACAGGATTTTGGACCACATTGCTGCCCACAATAGTATAGTTTGTTTACTAAAGACAAGTTTGTGTTTAAGACATTGAGAAAACCCTTTGCACTTCCAGCAAATCTGCAAACAAACTTAAACATACCAAAATGATAGAAATAATTTTGCTTGTCACTTTGTCTCTTCTCTTTCTTCTTAATATCCCCAAAGGAAGTCCATATCTTGCAAGTGACCCTAGCCACGTGCTTAGCTGCTTTGCAAAAATAATTTAAATAACTGATGTTACCAAATTTTTAATTTGTCAGCTAACCTATAGGCTTTACTGGACAATCACTGACACATTTCAGGAAGTACAATGCCTGAATGAGTGGTCCTTGCTGCCTGTACCTATATGGGCACAGTGGGCTGTGATTGCCCACTGTACACCTTCTGTACAGATAGAGGGGTCTGACACCCTCACATACCACTCACATATGCCCCAAACCTGCTGTGTATACTGTTCAAGTCTAGCTATTGGTTCTTTCATGTGGGTTTCAAGTGACATTTTCATTTTAAATTTAAGTATTGAGGCATAGCCAAATCTGTGCTATCATCTAGGTTTACACGGTCATTATAAAGCTTTGATAAACATCTAGGCATAACGTATAGTTGAGTGCAATCTATCTAATCTATCTGTCTATCTCCTTGCAATTCTTCCCATATATGGGACATAAATCTTAGGCAGGGATTTGAGAATGTATTAGGATAGTATCAAAAGAGATGAAAATCACAGCTGTTCCAGCTAAAAGCTCTCCCTGATTTGTTAAACAAACATAAAACTGAGTTGAGAATTTCCCAGATTCACCTGGTTCAGCTGTATACAAAGAGCAGTTAAATTAAATGATCTTTCTCACAAAGGTCAAAAGTTAAGTGTCCCTGGTTACATGAGGCCTCATGCCTAATGGGATGATAATCCAATTCTATGGCATCTAGAAAGAATCCTTCTCCTAGTTATTAAATATGCATGTCCATCCCAAGCAAAATATATTGAAGCAGTGAGAAGTGGAGATAATATACCACACCAGAGGAGAGTTGCAAAAATGTCAGCTTGAAACAGAAGAGCAGGGAAGAAAAAACAAACTAAACCTCCCACAGACAGTTCCATGGGGTAAAAAGAATTGGAAAATATTTGCAAAGTCAAATGCTCATAACAAAACCTGAAAGAGAGTCATGCTCACACTGAAGTTACATGACTTTTCCCAGGCAATGTTTATTCTAATTTTGATGCAATATTTTAATAATCACATTAAATGCTGATAAAAGAAAGAACAGGAACTTCATCTTTCAGGGTAGTAACTCCACAGCAGGTTTTGTTTCCACAGACAATCACCCATATAATCTGTAAGATTCTCCTATTTTCAAGCTGATAAAATTGCAAGCGTCAGTTGCAAAAAACCCAAAAGGTCATTCTGGAAATTCTGGCCCTTTAACCTTACAGTCAGCCAAGTCCTTTTAGTCTTCCTTCAGAGCTGATAACTGCCAGAATTGCACAGAGTTAAGACCAGTAAAACTCACAAGAACTTTTAGTAACGCATTTCAGTGCTCTTCCACTGTCACATTGCTTGCCATCAACAGCACAGGAAATTCTAAACGGGCAAACAAAAGAGGCAGATGCCAGACCCTCTGAGCAAGGTTAGCATGATGGAATGCTAACTGCATTTGAATGGTACTACTTGCTAGGTGTAGGATGTTCTCTGGAAAAGAGTACAGCTTCTCCCAGTGGTTAATCACTTTGTTCATTAGAAGTATGGGCCTTACTTGTAGTTGGACTGCCCTGCTTTGTCTGGGAAGCCACCAGTCTGCTACGCCCTTCTCTACTTGCTTATCCAATGTAATACACTCCTCTGAAAAAAATGGGAACCTCAACGAGCAGAGGCCAGCAACCAAGACTCCCCAAATAAGCCAGCTGTAGATTAAAACAAATAAAGAAACATCCAAGGATCTAACAAACCCTCAAAACCTTTGCAGCAACTCAACCAATGGAGCTGGAAAAATTACCTCTGGATTTTTCTCTCACTGTCCTTCCTTAAGAGTGCTTGGCCTTGTACCAAGCACTAGCCAGCCCAGGGAACTGAACAGCAAAGAGCAATAATGGAGACAGTGAGTAGTGTGACCTACAAAGGCACTGAGGATCGTGTGAGGTAGCTGCTGAAGCAACAGTACTGACAGAGCACAGTCCTCTTGTAAGGTTAGGTTTGAAGGTCAAGCAGGAGTAGAGGCCAGCGGCAGATTTAACAGCACTGATCCACTGCCACTTCAAGATTTCCTTCATAATAGAATTTTCACGAGACTCATCAAGTTTCACACGTGCTTACACATTACTTATCACTGTGGTATTTGAGCACCTTAGACCAGCTGTTTCATGTGAAACTAGTTGCCATAGGCCAAAATCTCAGGAGGTTTTACATTTATATTAGTAGTTCCTGTCCAGTTTTGGGTCCAACACAGACTTCAAACTACTAAGATGTTTTGAGAACCTTAGATACAGAGGTTCCACTTTGGACTGATGTTTCTTCCTTTACCAAAAATCACTTAGATAATTTCCACTGAAGTCACTCTGTATGCATCTGTCTTCTTTATCAGTATATTCCCAGTGTGTTCCTTGTTGCACACTGTTTTAATTAGTGTTAGACAGTCTTGTATATTCAGCAAAAACCTCAAAATATGACAAATGTGATTAAATGTTTCAGTTTTGAGAACATCAGCTTAGGTAAGCTTTTACACAATAAGGCATTAATAATCTTTTGCATATGATATAAAACAATTTTCTGTGATTGATTAGCCATGTGCTGATCTTAACAATGATACCAATGGATCAACACTACTCGTTGTGTAAGCAGATACAGTTAGAGAGATATACATTAAAATTATCATAGAATTAGGAAGCAAATAAATGTTTAAGTAAAATATTTGGTTTTTTGTCTTGGAACCTAATGATTACAAAGTTTATTGGATGTTTTACATTTTATTCAGAAGCAATCATGTGGTTATTATTGATAGAAGAAAATAGAGAAGAACTGAGTTACAAATTTCAATAAATAAAGTGTTTTACTAAATTTGTATGCACTGGTATGTATGTGTTTGTAGTTGCAAACTGTGTATTAGACTCAAAATGAAACAGGGGAGAATAAAATACCTCCAGGGCCCAAATGATGTAAGCAAGGCTCTACGTATGAAATGTTAAAATTATCATTATGTGTTAGGTGTGTATACACACCACTGCTCTCTATTGGGTACATCAGAAATGCTTATCTTTGACTCTAAATGCCTACACTGCCACTAAGTGAAATGATTTTTCCTTAGATCACTGGATAAGAACTTGTTTACAGAGCAACAAACAGGTTTTAACAGTGATGTTTAGCATAAATTAAGGCGGTCAGGTTCTGTAACACAGTGTCAACAAACCCTACGTAGGGCAGTTGCATCTCAAATTCTATTACTATAAATGAGATCTAAAATTACGGTAAGAATTGAACATACTTTTTTTTTTTAAACCATTCCTACTCATTTAAATGGCATCAACTACCCATTCAAACTGCCTGTGTCCTTTGTTTCATGCCTCTGGTCCCCATAGGCAGAGCCATCCCAAACACCAAGCAGTTCAAAGAAGCAGATAATTAACTACTGCCTATTGTACAAATTGCACATTTTCAATTAATGTTCTACCTCACAGGCAGGGCAGCTAGTTTTAATCAGTCTCATGACATCAACTATTGTGGTTACTGTTCTCAGATACTAGAAGGCACCTTGATGGTGCCATGCAGGCAGACTGTAGCACACAGCCCCTTCAGTTGGTCTCTGCTGTGTGTAGTGCTCCTTCCTAAACATTTGAAAGAAAAAGGTTATAAGATGAGGGATTCACTAAAGGTCTTTCTTCTTGGGAGGGGCTGTGCATACAGTGTTCAAATGCTTTTAAGTTCCTATACTCAGTTTTCATAGCTTCAGGCCTAAGCCATGCTAAGGAAGATAACAGAGATCAGGTGGACACAAAGAAAATTTGGAGCCATTTTCTCTTTGCATCTGGCTTGCAGCATGCTCCATCAGCACCACTGCAGCCTGGTGCAGTTTAGAGCAACCTTGAGACTACTCTAACTTTGGTGGCCCTACAGGAACTGCAAAAATGGTTTTCCTTCTTGGTTGGTTGTTTGTTTGGGGTTTTCTTTGGGTGTCATGTGTTGAACAAAGATTAGGTAATTATAGGAGCCAGGTTTAGTTCCTGTTGTTTTTTTTAACATAACACTAAAAATTTCATCACACCAGTGAATTAAAAATATAAAGTGTTTGGATTTGGGGTGGAGGCGGGCAAGGCAAGAGAGAACAAAAAACTCGGGGAGCAAAGAAAAAAAACACACTTCATTTTCACAAATAGGAGAATGACCTTTATAATGCAGTTGGAGCCTTGCCTCTTGTCAGTTATGGGTCAGTGCCCTATTACTGTATTGTCCACACACCATCACTGCAGCAGTGCAGCCGCACCCCTAGAGGGAGGTTGTGTCAACATTTCTATTACAAACCCCTCTTTCCAGAAGGTTAAAACCTGTCTGTCAGCAAGGAAATAACTTTATTAAAAACAAACCTTGATAAAAATCCATTTGGCCACTTTCAAATGATTACAGCCTTGTCCCAACATAAGAAACACACTGGGTTCAAAGTTGCTCTCATGCAACTTTAGAAGGGTTTTGCATGAACCCCTTGCCTGGCTTGGCTGCACCCATGAGACTTGGGGAGGGAAGCACTGAAGGAAGTGTCTGGCTTCCTGTAACTCCTCACTACTTTAATGCCCTAGCCCCTTCCTGGAAAGGCTGCTGGAAGGTGAGATTTTCCCAGAGTCACAATCCTGCACCAAGTCCCTCATGAGCCGGAGCCCAGAGTCAAAAGATGGGAAATGTTTCATTTCACCACAGACATCTTCAGATGCCTCTTTCTAGTGGAGGTGACTTTTGCTCCTGCTGTGGAAACAGCAGCTTTGGGAATACAGCAGTGATCCCTTTCAATACAACTCCCATTAGCACAAGGGAAGTGCATCAACCCCTAATTTTAGGTGAAAGCTAGGGTTACAAATATGTATATATACATATAAAGAATTATACCAAACCTGGATTTGGCTCCATTTGTTTAAAAAAGCTTATAAACATACACTGAAGCCATACACCAAAAAAAGCTTTTAGAGGACTCAGAGGGGTCTTTCTGTTGTAATAGGTACATTTACTTGGGTTTTCAGTCCAAAAAATCCATTTTATGTGTATATCTGGCTGGGAGATTTACATATCCAGGCAGAGTTTTAGGGAGTCAGTCTCTTGTGTGTAAATAAGAGATGTCATTTGTTAAGATATAATAAAAAAATCTTTAAATCATGTACTTTAAATTCAAACCTCCCCCTTTAAATTGAAAACAAGTCTGAAACTAGCCAAATCAGAGAAGCTATTTATTCTAAAGTGAAAACACTCTAACTTTATGGGAATTTTCTCCTTAAGATAGGCAGTTAGAATAAATAAATAAAAGAAAATAAACTATGGTGTATTAAAGAGTAAAAAAAAAAAAAAAAAAAAAAAGGTTCAGATGCCCTTCCCACTATGTCTGCTTTGCTTTTGAGCTATTTTGATCACAAATAAAACCACTTTAGATCAAAACTCTGCATCAAAACAGAGCCAAAATAGTTAAGTCTTAAGTCCACAACACGAGTGCATAGCTATGAAGTAAACAAATTTCTTCATAACACAGAGTTGAAACTGTGGCAGCCTCACAGAGCATTAGAGACTTGTGGGTCTTTGTGAGATATTAACAAAGTAGAAAATTCGAAGATAAAACCATGGACTGAAAAACACTGTCAGAAAGAGGGATCACGGTACACCGTAGCTTCTCAGTTTGCCTCCTGAAAACTACAATTTACAAATTAACCGCTGTGTCTCCTGAATCTCAAATTAATTGTCAGCCGGAATAGTAGAGAGTATGTCAACTGTATACTGCAGGTTGGTTCTGCACCTTTGTTTCCACATAGGCAGTACCTAAGCCTAGGACTAATGTCACGAGCAGGAAAAGAAAATCCAACTGAGGGGAGTAAAAAATCTCCTTGTGTTCTTCTAATCACTGCTATTCTGGTTGCTTTTCATGAATCCCCAGGACTTTTCTCCAAATACAACATCTGAAGACAGTCAGACCTGCAGGTGTCTAACAGCTACTCCATAGCTCTAAGGATTTTGACTTTTTCCTTTGTTTCTCAATTGTTTTCTTCTCCTAAGTGCCAAAATCTTGAATCATGGGATTATTCTTTTAAGTGGTGACATGATCTGTCCACTTTCAACACAATTGAGAGATTGTCAAGAACAAGAATCTTTAAACAGTTCTTAAAAAATTAACAAGAAAGATCTGCGAACCAAGATCCCTTCAGTATGGCAGGGCAGATTAAGGAGACATTATAATCCTATGGACACTTCTAAAAGCTGTGGCCACATTGCATCAGAATCTTTAAGCAACACTAATGTTTGGACCAAATACATGAATATAAGGTGAAGGAATGAAGGCTGATTCAGGAATGCAAGATCCATTAAACTATGCAAGTATGCATGAACTGTAAAAAGTGGATCCCATACACATCAGCTATAGCCCTTAGCTGTTAGCAGGTGTGAATCAGTCAGTTGTACAATTCATTTGTCTACCTAATTGCACTGAAGATAGGCTTTTACTTTGCCTATAACATCACTAATGAGTAGGTTTTCAGTTTGATCTAACTAATTAATTCTTGTTAACTTCCTTTGCATTGCTGTTCTTTTAATTTAACCAGAGACAGCACCAGAGTTGCTACTAGTGTTTAGTCTCAACTAGATTACTCCTATTCATTAAGGTCTGTAATTGTTGGTCATACCCTCACAAATGGTCATTACAACCTCTGGCTTGCATATTGAATAACAGCAATTTCCTGGCTTCAACAGACTCTCATGTGAGGGAGGGGAAAATGCTAATAAAGAAAGAATGAATGATTCTCTGCTTCATTCAGTGCTGTGTAGATTTCCTTTACAGCAGAAATTGTACTGAGGTGGTAAAACGGGTTTCTTGCAGGCCCCCTACCTCCACCCTGAGTGAAAACAATAAGAACCAAGTCAAGCATTCCCTGCTACTGTGATTACAGCATCCGTAAAAGTGATTATATGGCTGCTGTAATCAACTTCAATGAAAGCTGCCTGTTAGAGCTTCAATAATTACTCATTTCTGTTAACAGCTTGCTTTCAGTTTAGTACTTTGAGGCCTAGGAAAAAAAAATTGGTGTTTTAATAAAAGATCCTGTGAATGCAGTATTTTGGGAGTAAGAGCTTGTGTGTGGGCAAATTAAAAAAAAAAATGCACATGCAACTTTTTTGTCCTGTGCTCAATAGCAGCCCCTTTTCATTTAAGCTCAGAATCTATTTAACCAGCAACAAGCACAAGTTCATACAGGGTTCAGTCATGTACTGAATGTTTACTGAAGGAGACACAATAGTTTAAATAAAGTGGTGGTTTTAAATATTTTACCCATTTCTTTAAACAAATTGCCAATCCTTAAACTCTGTTTTAAACGCATTTCAAAAGCAAAATACGACAAAGCTCTCTTTCAATAAAACCACCACTTTTGTCATACTATGCCTCCTTCGTCTTGATGTATTTTATTTCTGCAAAGCTCTGGAGCAGAATGGAGTTTACAGAAGTTAAGGGCTCATTTTTAAAACAAAACAAAAGAACAATTTAGTCTGAGATTAAAACAACACAGGTCACCATTGCCCTCCAATGTTTGATGTTCTGCAGAGCAATGACACAGCTAGGGATAAGGGAGGCAGACTGCAGAGAATTAAAGTTGACAAACACTTCCACCTCAAACTTAAAATCCCAGGCAACCTTTTTTGAAGTTAAAATAAACCCTAAACAACTAAAAGCAGAGAAACCACTCCTCTTGTTTAGACAACTTCATGATTATGCTTTTATTTCTCTTATGTGCCGACACACTTCTCCTTTTGAGACAAAGAAACCACCAAAAAACCAAATCTAGAAAGGAGGCTCTCAGAGTATCCAACAGAAAGCTAAAATAGTTTAAAAGGCTTTAAGATCTTATAAGAAACACAGTGAAGTCTGAATAAGTATAAATGAGGTTGTTTTTTTACCTAGAATCTTCCTTCACTTTGGGAAGGTTTACAGTAAGATTTCCTTCAACTCAAGGGCCAGGCTTCCTGAAGGACAAGCTTGTTCTGATGAGGGGCTACTGGTCATGGTTGCTGTCCCTGTAGGAGATCTAACAAGCAACTCAGGCTGCTGCAGACAGAGGACATGCTATGAAGAACACACTGCTGCATCCTTTTAACAGGACTGTGTTTCCTGCAAAGGCTTGCAGCTGATGGCAGCTTTTGTTCTAGCCAGATGAGAGGCTGGGGTGAATTAGTCCCCCTACTCAGAGATCCCAGGGGATGGAGTTAGCTGCTGGCACACCTTGCACACAATGCCCAAACACATTTCTTGATCAGACAGTGAATGGGAGGGGAAGCATTACTGCTTTAGCACCTGATCAACAGCATCAAGGAGGGCTTAGCTCTATGAAGAATACATACACCCTTTCTTTAAATCACCTGGGCCCAGAAATACAAAACATGTTCCCTGTCCTCAGTTTATCTCATAGGTGAAGTAACAGAAAAAAATGTTATTGATATCTTGAATGTAATACAGTGCATGACATTTACATAGCATCTTTCATCTTGAAGGATTCCACAGCCCTTTATAAATTATATATTTATATAAATTGCTCCCCCGTTAGAATGAAGACAATACTGGGGTATAAGTCAGCCGCTAGTTGGACAAATGCTCATCAGCACCAATTTGGTCAAGGACAACAGTTGGAATTATCTAGTCATGCAAAGAATGGCATGAATTATAGAGAACCTAATTTTCCATGGTACCTGAAATCACTGCTTTATTGTGCATGTACTATTTGGTTGCATCCATTGGAATTTTCATAAACCTTCCACTGTTTCTGAGGACAGAGCATTCTCAAAGAGAGGACACTGCTTTCCCTGCTGGTCCATCAGAATGCATTCCTGCTGTGAAAGAAGGCACCATGAATCATCTGTGTATCAACCAGCTATGTAGCTATGGTTTCAGTGTAGGGCAGCATCTTCAGCTGGTATAGTCCCATTTACTTGAAAGGATCTATTCCAAAGTTATCCTCTGGGGTTTCACTTCATAAAATGATTCCAGTTTACAATTTAATTTTCCTTTCCTGAAGAAAGTGTTGACAATGGACATATAACATGACCATAAACATTAAAAAAGAAGAAAATAAAGTGTTATTTTCCCTGTGAACATCAGAGGATGAATTTCTGGTGTTGCTCTTTTCTTTTTGTCACCTGTGTGCACACTGGAGTCATCTTTTGTTCTCTCTACTTCCTTACAGGAGACTGCAATGAGGGCAGTCAGCCTTGCCCCCCGGGCAGAGGCTCTCTCTGAATGGACAGAGCACTCCTGAAGTCTAGGGGCTCCGGGTGCAAGATGGAGGAACATTCCTCTGCTTTACATTGTGTGCAGCATCCTGACCAGTACAGATCATTATGCTCTCAGAGGGAGCACATCTGTCACATGCCTTCCATCCTCTCCTTTTACTCAGTTTGATTTAGGTGTGGTCTGGTTAGATCAAAGCATTTAGACACAAAAGGAATGTGAAAAAGAGGAAGCAAAAAATTTCAAGTTACTTGGAACTATATATTTACCCAAAAAAGGATGAAATCTGATCGGATTTTTATGTGTTTGTTTTCTCTGAAAATCAAGATAAGGGTCTGCAAGTCCTCATTCAGAAACTTCCACAACACAGGAACTGTCAATAGATCAATGCCTGCAGGATGAGGAACCTGTGGAAAGCCTTTCACGTAGCTGTTTGTCTAGGTAGCCTCTCCAGTGCAGATCAGTAAGAGTTACACTGAAATTAGTAGGAACAATTTTTCCTGTCATGTAACTGATCTTAATATATTTTTGCAAGTAATTTAACATGAAACAAAATCATAAAACATCCTTTCATTTTCTATTACATATCCAGTATGTTATTTCTCTAGGAAAACCAATGAGAACAAGTTTAGTGTTTCTTTGGCTATAGGAATGGAGATTTTATCTGGTCTTTATGCACTAGTACAAAAAAGATTCAATATGGCCCATAACTGTAAAAGCATCACAATGCAACTTATTATAACCTGTCTCCAGAACTTTGTAATAAGCAGACTAATGCACAAGCCCTAAAACTCTTAAAGCAGCTATTATGTTATATAGTAGGAGAACACTGTAAACAAAATGCTAATACTTGTTAGAATAAGCCTGAAAAACTTGAAAACTGCAGGACATAACTTTTCCTGAGCATGGCCACTTTTGCAAACTTCTGTAACAACATTCAACATTAAACTTCTCACACTGACAAATAGGAAGGTTTGGTACAAAGTATGGGAGAGCTGGCTGGGAATTGTGATTTCTGCTCCACAAATAGCTTGTGTCCCACAGGTGCTGAGGTAAAATTAACCATTGAAAAAAAATCTTGAGCCTTTATATAACTTTCTTTAACATTCAAGAAACCTACCCCCCTAAAAAAGTTGAAGAAAATGAAGCATGTTGTTCATGACAGACCACTGTGTCCAGCACTAGCATCAAGGACAACAGGTATCAAAAGCTGCAATTCTTTTTCTTTTTTTGATGAAAAACAAACACAGAGGTGTTTGTGGAGTCAGCTAAACTCAAATTTCTGAACCCACCACTAAGGCAGACAGAAAAGTCAGGGTATTCTGACGTACCTACTTTCTTAAGACAGCAGACTGTCTTTAAATCTTTTCACTGGCGGAGATGATTTTAAGGCAAACTTAGTGGTGTTATGTGCAAGAGGTATGCAAAAAGCAGTATCTTGTCTAGACCACCTTCTGGCTATTGGATAGAATTACAGACACCAAGATCTTCCCACATATGATTACAGCCTAGCTGTTTTTAAAGACACCCCCCAACCCCAAGTGGATACAATTGCTCTTTTTTTCACAGTCATAGCAATTTCATTGGCTCAGTGACCTATTTTCTGACAAAGAAAGAATTATGTGACACAGATCTTTGCCTGTGTAGACAATCATTAAAAGTGATGTTAATAGAGTATTTGATACCTTTGTGAAAGGTGAAGTAGGTGTGAATGACAGGGAGATAATTTCTAGATGCACAGGTTGCCTTACAGTACAGTTACCTGTATTACCTTAACTGTAGAATAAAACATGCAACTCCTACATGAGTCCCTTCACCCACTGATTTTAATTGCTCTGCAGTGCTCTCATTTTACAGAAGGAGAAACTGTACTCAGGGAAGTGAGGCCACATGGTCCAGCTGACATTGCAGGGCAGTCAAGCAGCAAGGAATGGGGCTGTCTCTTGGTTACCAGCCAACTGCAACACTTGGAAGAACTTACTGCAACTGCCCCTTTCACTCCAAACCATTTATGCTTTGAGAGAGATAAATACTGGATGAAATGACTGCAGTGACCATTTATTTTGCATTCAGCAACAAAAACTGCATAAAGTGAATTTGAAAAGATGCACATACTTGACATGAGCTTCTGTAGTAAAATTCCTTCCTATATGGCATGAAGTCCCACACAGCTAATCCTGTATGACTTGCTACACCCTGTTTCACTTCCTCTCTTCTTAATGTACCTACAGCAGCAGCAGCAGCATGACATAATGAAATCTATCAAATATTTTAATTTTAAATGTTCACCATTGACCAAAAATGCACTCTGAGATTTATCAGGAGGCACCTAGGCTGACAGTAGGACAGGGTCTGGGTACAAGGACTATTGCTAAGTCGATTAAGTAGGCCCCAAAATAGACACAACTTTTTAATTAAATAAAAGAGCTTGAATCCCATCCAGACCCAGCTATGAAGCCAGAGCTGTGCAGGTGGAACATGTTCAAACCGGCCCGAGCTGCCATGCTGGGCAGAGCACAGGGAGAAATCCAACGAGGCAGTGACAGCAGGTAGGATTCTTGGGGCAGGTGAGCACCATTCAGACATCTCTTAGCTAGCACAGAAGGGACAAAAAGTGGAAGAAGTTACTATTGTGAGCAGAAGCCACTGGGGTTAAAGAGCACATCAATTCCACAAAGCTCTGTGGCAGAAGGTGAAGCAGTGTGCATAAGCAAAGTCAAACACACTTACTTGTGTAGCAGTTAATGATGCCCCATGAGCACAGGTGGTAAGCATCCTGCCTTCCATTTACCAGTAACAATTGTTCAGAAGGGATTCAAAATCTTCCAGCTGATGGCTGACTTGTCCTAGTCACAGTAACAGCTCACAGAAAGCACTCCCCTGTTCTTCCCACACCTTGAAATATAGTTTAAAATTCTACCAGAGAAGATGATATGCATAATTTCTTGCTTTCTTACTGCTCCCATGGAAGCAACCAAAATAGACAACATCTGATCCTTTTCTCCCCACAATGGATCTGGAAATATTCTCCCAGAGAGAAATTATTAGATGTGACTCCAAATTGGGAAGGTACAGATTGCTGACACTATCAAACCATTCCATGACTTGCCAGAAACACTCCACAGCTTAAAACCCCAATGCCATATATGACAAAAAAAAGGTGAAATATCAATAAGCTCTCTGCTGCTAGCAGACACAAATATTAAGATTTCATTAGTCAGAAGATGGCCTATGTTTGGTTTGAGGAGATTGTGAAGGGGAGGCAATTACGTTGGTACATTTGTGTGGCAGAGCAGAGGAATTCTCTAACAGAAGAAGTAGGGTGAAATACACATGTGTGTCTCCGAATGTGTGTACATACACACATATGTATATATGTATATATCTTTCTGTCTTTGTAAAGACAGTTACAGAAAGTGTTACCAGCTAAATATCATGTCCTTATTGAAATTTAAAAGAAAAAAAATTATTTCTGCCAGTGTCTCTGCTCTAGATAGTATGCCACCTCTGACTTTAGTAGGAGATAGCACTCCAGTAACTATCATCCACCTACGGATGCAAGTTCCAGAAGTTCAATGCTTGTCTCACAAGGAATTACTTCATATTGTAAAATGATTGTTAAGATCATTTAAGTTCTATTTCTGATTCTTCTATTATGAAAAGACAAACTAAACCTGAACCATGAACCGTTTCAAAATGTTTCCCAAAGCTGGAAGGAAACTTACATTGTTATTTTGGAAATTTTGCTGATCCCAGATCTCAAACTGAAACTGAAGAAAAACAGACCTTTCCAGCTTGAAACACGAGTTCAGCTGAAACGCAACATCCTCATGCGCATTCAACAAGAGGACAGCTTGACTTTAAGACTCCTTTAAAAACCACCATCCTGCCCCATGTCTGTTCTTTTCTCCCTTCCTTGTCACAGTAAACACCAGCAGATGGTCACAAACTTTCTTCCCTGGAATCAGCTACCCTCAGGGACTACCTGCTAAGGTGAGATTGAGGTAAATTGCTTCTTGTGATTGCTGTTTCTCATTTGGCTGTCGTTCACTAGCCTTATTTTCCTCCAGCAATTCCACTGCTATACCTAGTGGCAAGAAGATATAAATGTGTGATGGATTTGAGGTTTTACAAGGGAGAGAAAGGAGATTTTACCTGCCAGCAAGCTGACCCTTCCATCATTCCCATTCCTCTGGCTAGTCCTTGGCCCACCTGTATTCCTGGCAACACTTTTTTTCTTGCCAGCAACATGGTCCCCCACACTGAGTTTCAGGTTTTAAAAAACCCAGTAAAGGCCCAGGACTAAAAATGATGCTCATGGAAAGGGGTGGAGATGGAGTCCCCTTGCTGTGAGAGACTCTGTGAACTGAACAATAAACTGTTACTGGCTTGGAATCAGAGCTCAGCTAAAACAGCTTCAGTCACAGCTGGATCTGACCCAGAACAGATTCAAACATACTGGTTCAATTCCCTGGTTATAAGTGTCTTCTTGTAATGATAAGCTGTAATCAGCAATTAGGAAGTGCTCATGGTGAGGTAGTGCCAGAATTCATGTAAGGAAGGTCAGCCATGGGCCCGGGTCTCATAAAAATTCCAAACTGGAATAATAATCTCTATGCTGAGCAAACATTTCAATATTGACATAACTAAAGCACAGTTGAGATGGAGGAAAAAGGCAGGAAGCATTTGTCATTTATAGGAAGACAACAAGATATACACATTCCTTAACATTAAGATGTTATAGATTCCACTGGGCACCATGGGATTGTATAGTCCTTGTATTAATCCCTAGCTATATTCAGCAGACTGTATCAGTAGATTAAAGTATTTATAAGCTAAAAACATGACAGGAAGCAGACACACCCAGTGTACGTAAAGCATGATTGTGCCAGGGTTCCTCATAAGCAGCCTCTTGATGTTCTCAGCTAAGCTCAGGTGAAAGATACCTAATGAGAGACAGGTCAGCTTTAACCTTTCCGGCGTTATCTCCTTTTGGAGAATTTTCTCTGGAGTTTTCCCTACGATAATTTGCAAACAATTCACCTCAGCCTGGTTAGATCAGGTTTCCAGATGAGCATTAGATGTGTGAAAAGCACATGAAGCTGATGAAAATGCAGCTTACACACTGCCCTCCTTTCAGCTGCTGTGTAGCTCAAGTCCAGCACTCCACTGTTCATTTTGTGGACAGACTTTCAGGCTAGAGATTGATATGGGGCAAGATTACTCTCAAGAAGATTCTGAATGTGGAAAGACAAACATGCAGTTTGTGTCATGGTGAGGGCTACACACCAGCTCTGAAAGGAGTACACAGACATGGCAATGAGTGATAGGACATGAACAGGACTTTTAAGAGGAAAATGAGAAAATAAATAATCTCTTTCCTGGAGTCATCCTAAGACAAAGTGCATCCTCTTTTCAGCACTGGCTAAGAGCAACATTTTCAGTTCACAGTTGGTGGTTCCCAAGAGTTCAGCTGGGATGTTCTAGTTCATATTAGTAAACAACAGTTTAATCAGTAGAGGAATTTCTCTGTCTGTAGCTTGGATCACAACCACTCATACCATTAAAACCTCTTGCAGAGTTCTGAAAGAAGTCTTTTGGATTGTGTTTGTAACATTTCGTTTTGTTTGTTTTGTTAGTTTGGGATTTTTTGTTTTGTTTTTAAAGTAGTATGTCAGTGTGTTATAGGTTTAAACTGACACACTGCTCTTTAAATGAGACAGTGTTACATGTTCCATGTGTTTCACAGTGCAATCCTTTCTTTCCCCACCTAGTTGAATCTGAAGCTCCTTGCTCATTACAATCTCATTTATCCCTATGTCATTCTCCCAACTGCCAGCTAAAAATTTGTTTAATTTGCTTGCAAGGGACAATGCACAAGAAATGAAATAACAAAATAGAAAGTAATGGTTTTGTAAACTGGTAATTGTTTCATTCTCTCCAGAGCGATAAAACTTTATAAAAGGAATATGAACATGCTGAAAAATCAGGGCATGGCCATTTGAGCTTCTTTTTGGTTCATTTGAGGACAAAAACACTAATAATAAATAATATGTTTGGGATGAATGAAGTCTCCTTTGATTCATCGTGTTTTTCCAATTTCTCAGGGAGGAAGGATGGAAGAATGTATGCAATTAAACTATTGGCCTAAAAATTACAAAGCTCTAAATCTTTGGAGGTGTTGGATACTTAAAAACCTGATATTTCAAGTTCATATATTGACTCAGATTAAGGACAAAACATCTTTGTTCAGATGGAAACATACTGAAAGGGCAGTGCTTTTTCTGCAAGGCCTTAACTCAAACACTTCTGTCTGACAGATCTCATGCTTGTTGCTCTTGGGACATGAGCTGAAGTAAACTACTTGCAGACAATTTTCAGGGAAGAAATGAAGTGAGAGTGATGGTGTGTGCAATATTAGTATTAGGTTGATATAAGAGTGGGAGTCATTAAGTCTGTTCAGACACAATGTGTTGCAAATTGAAAAATATTTTTTTGTTCCTGGGTCCCTAGAAAACACAAGCCCCAAAGATCAGACTTTGAAATGTGTTGTTTTATGCTGGGTAGGATTTTCCTAAGCATCTAATGAAGTTGCCATCCTGACTTCCATTTCAATCAATGGGACTGAAACCCAAAGTTCAGAGATTTTGCAAATTTCACTAAGCATTTGTCTTTTTAACCATTTAAATACTCTGGAGAATACTTTGACCTGTGATTTAATACATACGTTACAGAAATGGAAATGTTAAAAATTACAACAGAATAAAAGGTGGCATTCAAGCAGTAGCCAGGATTTTTTTCAGGTATGGCTGATGATGTTTGGGGTGGTGAGAAAGTGGAGTCTCAGTCCAAGCACTGGTACAGCCACATATGAGCATGTTTCAGAGACTCCCTCTCTGTAACAGATGCCTTTGTTGTTCTGAATCACTGTCCAAGCAAATAACTATCAATTCATAGCAACTAGTAGTAGTTACAGCAAAATGTTGAAAAAAGTCCCTGTGTTAGCACTTTGCATAAATTTGACCACATTTTCTGATCTAAACAAATATAGACTGAGCTCACTTCAGTCAGTCTAGCTGATGAGAAAGACTCTTCCCAAACTCCAGGGATAAATGTCAGCTCACCCATTGCAGCGAGGACCAGACTGATGCTGATTCTGAACTACTTTATCCGCATTTTATCACAGAAAAGGCAAATCTGAGAAGAACCTCATAACCATAGTCACAGATTTGGCCAGGCTGAGGGTGTATGCAGATAGGCAGGCAATCTTAACAGGTACCAAAGACAAGGTGAGAGGAGCACCAGCATGTTAAAGTGGGTGAACCTGAGCCAGCTTACATCCACTCAACCCACTCGCAGGCATTTTCTCTGGATAAAACAGTAACAGTCTCATCATTGTTTTTTGACCAAGCCACATAGATAATGGCAAGAATTCTTAAATAACCACTACTATGGCATCCTACATAATTGCTACAGATGCAGGAGGTAATAACAATCTCCAGCTGCCTGTACCATTGCAATTACAATTCTAGTAATCATTGGTGTAAGTTTGTAGGAGCCACACGACAGCAGAAAAGTCAAACTTTCTCAGTACTAAATAATTACATCATCATGCACATAGAGCCTAAAATAGAACTAACCTTGTTCAATGCATAACATACTCCTTATTTTGGTAAGTTATGAGAAAACAAATAAAAATTTTACTTTAACAAGGTGAAAAAAAAATCTGTTCTCAAAGGAGTTTGCTATTACAACATACTATACTTAACTTTTTTGCAGAGAGGTAATTTAAATAACATGTAAAAGACATGCCAAGTATTTAATACTGATAAAGTTTATGCAGATTTCTATGGAAAAAAGGAAATATCATTGTGACCATTGTGTTTTCTTAACTTTCACATAGCAAAAAAAATTACCCTGATGAAAAGGTTTGCATTTGCTTAAGCTAATCAATTGTTCAGCCCTTTATTTACTTATATACTTTATTAATCTAATTAGAATCTTGATTTCAATGTAGGAAGGTATGTGCACTATATCCAGAGAAAACAATCACTTATGCACAAACTGTTGATCCATTTGGTTCCAGTTATAGCTGTAATTCATTTGTCCCACTGAACTGGTTTAAGCAGCTTGAATAATAAAGATTCAGCTTCAGCTCCTCAATCATAGCAATGTGTTTCTTGATTCGGTATCTTTTAAATTAATTCAGAAACTTCCACAGTTCCAAGAGAAAATTATTATCTTATCGTCCTCTTGATTTTTTGATACAGTGAATAATGGAGCTATTAAAAATGAGTAAGATCAGAAAACTTAATTTAATTGATTAGTCGATTCTGTGAAATTAACATATTTGTGTAAAAGCTATGAAAAACTGAAACAAAAGCTATTTTTTCTTGCACTTCCATATTAGATAAATAGTGTAATAAAATATCAGTATAATAATAGCTTCAGTTTTTTTTAAGCGTCAGACAGAAGTTGCTTTGTTCCATAAATTTTTCACCAAACATATGTCCATTTAAAAGAGAAAGGATTATCCAACCAGAAGAAGGAACACATAACAAAATGTCTGCTAGTATCTAGGAACACTATAATTTGCTAGAAAAGCAAATATTCCTTATAAGAACATGTAAGATTCCTTTCATGAAGAACCTGTTCTTTTGTTCCAGCAGAACCAGTGGCAGAACTGGTATAGGTGCACATCTTCATCTTCAGCATCTGTGCATCCACAGCTGCTTGTATTTCACACAGTGCTACCAGTGCTGTGAGCCCTGTGTGCCCTGGACTCCGTGGTCATCCTTTAAGACCTCCTTTGCCAAAAAAAGCCTGCAGCTTTTAGAAGAATCTCTACAATTAATGAATGCTTACTATTGAGCAGGAGCCAAACACAAGAGCTGTTATCCTGATGCAATGTTCAGTTATCTTGCCTATTAAAAACTTAAACTTCCTTGAATACTTTGTTTACCTTCTTTTTTAGACCTTCTTCACAAAAGTCCTTTCCCAATGGTGGATGCTTATAGCCTGTGATCAAATGCTCCTTATCCTCTTTACATGCTTGTCAAACATGGGCTATATAAGGAACTGGATTTCTTCTCATATTCATTATTTTTTTGAGCCCACAAATGGACAAGTAGGTCTTCTTCAGCAAAACTTAAACTCCTCATCAGCAATTTGTCAACAGCAAAACTTTGCCATGCTCTTAAAGTCTTCTCCAATGCTTTGGAAAACTGTTTATCCATCTGCCCTCTATTTTACAACCTATTCTAATAAAACTCCTCAAATTGCATTTGACTGCTCTTTTCCTTCATTTTGAACTTCATCAAAGTCCACAGGCCTCGAAAATAAGAGAAAACAGAGAAGTAATCTGCTCAGAATACTGTGTGACTTCAGAAAAGACCATTACAACTC
Source organism: Ammospiza caudacuta (assembly GCF_027887145.1). Classification (NCBI taxonomy): domain Eukaryota; kingdom Metazoa; phylum Chordata; class Aves; order Passeriformes; family Passerellidae; genus Ammospiza; species Ammospiza caudacuta. The sequence goes on along the minus strand of NC_080599.1, from coordinate 33,634,046 downwards.
GTAACTTTGGGCAATTCAGCAAAATCCTGTCTGTGAGTCATCAGATGAATTCCATAATACAAATACAAACATGAAGAAGACAATAAGCTGAAAACATTCACTAAATATGCTGATTTACACCATCCAGAAAGTTGCCAAATATAGTGAATATAGTTCACTCCTCCCTGAATACAGATCAGCTATTTCCCTGAATTCTAGTCAATGCAATTATGGGTTTTTATTAGAGGATTCACATATTGCCTTTATAGCTTCAACATCTATTTCAGCTTCAGCTAGAATTCATGAAAGCACATTCCCATTCCTTAAAATGCACTGCATGAAGCACATTCTGGGTCAGAGTCAACTCTCACACAAGTAAATCTGGATTAACAAAATCCACAGAGGCTAACGTACTAGTACTAGCACAAAGCAAACAGTAAAAATGGACTCACATCCACATATTTTAAAAGCAAAGAGCTCCACCTTATCAAACTATACAAAATCCTTGAATCTGGGAGAGAAGAAAGCAGAAAATGAAAATAAAAAATTAATGCTCCCCTAAGGAGATAAAACTAGTAATGACTTAAAAGTGATTTAATTGTTCTATTTTCCTTATAGCAGTTTCCATGGAAGGGAAAGAGTAGGAGAAGGCTGAAGTTTAGCTGTTTCTTTACTATGCTGCAGTCTCAAAGAATCTGATATGACAATTCTGTGCTCAGTTGTTTGAACAATTTAAAACACATGCTAGGCAGCTTAAGGAAGGAAATTAACACAGCTTGTTCATTCGATGGAAAAAAATGAATTAGGAATAGAGCCTGGGACACATGTTAACAAAAAACCCACTTATATAATGCACCCCACTAAGCAGCAGGTGAAGTATAAGCTGAAAGAAGATACATTGTTCAAAACTGAAGTATCCCAGTACCAGGATTGTCTGGCATTGATTTCCCACTGAAATTTAAAATGGGATTCAGCTGAACTGAACTCCTAATCCCTTCACTCTCAGAGCACGGAAGTTTCAGCATCTGTGGGTGCAAGGAAGAGAGAGAACACTTTTTGGCTTCCCCTGAACATTGGGGTGTTACATGCACTCATCACCTGGTGCAGTCCCAGAGCTGCATAGCCCCCATTTACATCAGCCTGCACCTAGCCCTGTCCACACTCTCTGGCAAAAGCATTAATATCCATACCAAGGCAACAATTTAAACTCATTCTTTTGCAAGCATAAGCACTCATGCAAGCTTCATTTTACCACTGGCATTTATCCCTGTTACTCACAGGCCCTTCTGTAGTATGTGGGTATTGTCAACAATATCATCCATGTCACATTGATATTCTTAATAGCAAGCATCCCTGTACTGAATTACATAGCAAATGTACTCAACAGGGCATGGCATGACTCAGAGCATATCCAGAAAATCTGAATAGTCCACTGAAATCATGAAACAGTAAATGGATTGCTTTCAAAGTTGTTCACATTACAAACAGATCACTTAAATCCATGACCCTATTTAGACACTTAAGTTCAAAGACTTGGGCCACATTTTATGTGAAGCTGACCTCCATAACATTCAGAGCACAGCAAGGTAACTAGGAAGAGATGTAGGGACCATAAATGCACAAACTGTTTAGTACACTGCACAAAATATCTTTGCAGTCACGCACAATAGCTTAGCAGAAAATAATCAAAAGTTTTGTTCTAAACTGAGTTACTACCATCCTGCCTGGGTCTCCTGGAAATGTAATTGTAACAGCACAAAAACAGAACAGGTTCCACTAAGATGTGAACAAAGTAGAGCCTTTAACTGGAGAGGGAAGAGAGAGTTGCTACCACATGTACTGGCTACATGGGACAGGAAGAACCTGCTGAAGCTAGCAGCCTTACAAGTTAGGTGAAAATTCAACTCTTTCAGTAAGAATGGTTGAGAAAATATGTCACTGTTTAAATTATCTGGTCCTGCCTGAGTGACAGAACATTTCATACAATAATGGCTACACTATGCTGTAAAAGATTTGTATTTCTGAGCTGTATTTTGGGAAGGAGCCAATTAATGAAATAGGGACAAAGGAATGGTAACATCAGAAAAAGCAGGCTCCAGCCGGCCCAGGAGTCCCCTCCAGTACGGGCTATTACCATTTACCCCACAGGAAGCTGCCAAAAGCCCTAAAGCAGCAATGGAAGGCCTTCTGAAACAGGGATTTTATCCTAACTTCTAGTAATGTTATTGCTTTTAACTGTGCATGTTCTCATTGCCTACTCATGTCTAAATTATTTTTGAAACCCATTACAGTTTTCAGCTATGTTACCTTGTTATGGTGAGGTCCACCAATCATTTAGGCATTGGAAAAAACATTTCTTTTGCAAAGTTTCATTGCTGTCTTTCAGTTTTACAGGCAACACCCATCACCACCTCATATTTATTAAGAGTTTGCAGTTTAAAAAAACCTTTTTGGTTCATTCTGTCTCTTGGCCACAGGCTTCTGAGATATATTGTTAACTAATTAAGTGGAAGAGGTAAGGATGGTGGCACCACTGGTAAGTTTGGGGCTTTTTTTTTAAGAGTCTGTCAACAGCCATGGTTCAGATGTAGGCACAGCCCATAAAATTCCTCACTATAGTTTCTGTCCAGTCTCAGTCTCATAGAGTTGGGATCCCAGACAACAAAGAGGTTTATACTACTCTTAGTAGTATGTGAACTCTCCATACCATTTCCAAAGAATGTAAGGTCAGAAATGCAAAGAATAAGATGGCAAGTATCTCACCTTACAAAGAGACAAAATAATCCAAGCAAGTAGCATTCTGCTCCTTGTTTTCCTTGGAGGCAGTTTTAGTGGATAAAATGCCTGCAGACCATCAGCTTATCTAGAGAGGTTGAATCCAAATGCTCACCTATTTCATCTAAATGATGAGTTACCCAAGTCTTAGTCAAGACCCAAAATGTAACAGGATGCTCCTCATCACATCTCTTTGTAAAACACAAACCATGTGCAGAACACACATTGCCAAAGCTGATAAGTTTGTGTAGTATTCACAAGCAGAGAGTAGCCTTTTGAATATAATCATTTGCCAAATAAAAAGGCATCTATTGGTGAACTAAGTTTTCACACTTTGTCTTTACAAAAAGAATGATAATGCAGAGGTAATGTCAGCAAGGATAAACCACTGACTTTATGAAGATTATTTGGCTTTTAATAATGGAAATGTAAGTAAATGTTTAAGCAAAACTATATACATCAAAAATGTGCACTTTCCAAAACCCTTGACTGTTTTGAGGTTGGTTGGTTTTCATGAGGCAAGCTTTCCTCTAGTCCTTTTAACTTCCTGACTGCTAAGTCTACATTATAAGCAGGGTCATATGGTTGAAGGACAATCCCACTGTAATCAATACAACATCATGATAGCAACCAATGTCCCCAAGGCAAAAACAAGTAAGTCTGTTGGAGTAAACTCTCCTGGGACACCCAAAAGGTTAAAAAGAAACAAACAAAAGCCTTATTCTGAGATCTGATTTACAAAATCCTATAAGGAGAAACACAGAGAAGGAATCTTCTTTTACAGAGAATACAAGTTTAAATATTCTGGGAAATATCCAGGCACATATTAACAGTTATTAATTCTGATGTTCAAAGATACAGAAAATAGACCCAGTTTTTAAATTCTACTTTTCTGGAGTCTTATTTATCAGTGCAAACCAGCTGTGTCAATAGGATAGTGCTGAAGATGTCTCCCACTGTCACCTTATGTCTAAGGTCAAGTGTTTTGTATCCTTTACTGCTCTAGGTGATTAACAACAGTTTTAGCTGTAGACAGCTGGATACTTACAGTGTTGCAAGCACCGATGGTTAGTCTTGTCTTTGATTATATGAATTGACTTTGGTTTCAGCAATAGTTGAAAATTCTGTGGAACTCAACAAACTACAAATAGATTTCTCTGACTTTCCTGTTTTCATTCTGATGTGTACAAATTACCTCAACACGCCCTTTTTTTCTGAAAACACTAAGGTCTGAAAGAAACTCTTGTTATATTGTTGCCACTTAGGTTTCACTGAGCCTGCATTATCTACTCACAGCTTTAATGACTTCCTGCAGAGAGAGGCTCTGTAGAAGTCTTGGCAGCAGGGCTAAGAATAGCATTAAATGCAAGGTTATCTAGGCATTACACTCACTGTAACATGCAATTAACTCTCCTCTTCCATTTTCATTACACAATTATTCATTAATGTCAATTTAATTTTATGCATTGTTCTACATGACCGAAGGCTGATTACGGGCCTTTTCACTCCAATATCCCAAGTTAACTGGTGCCAGCCTCTCTTAGGGCTGCCTAATTGCAATTTAGCCCAGACAATTCCTCCCATTTTTGCCCTCCAGTAATGGAACAACAGATCACGGCCAGGTAAAGATTTTAAGGTGGAAATAAAGCCCAAGCCTGAGCAGCACTGAAAACAGTGCAGCCATGTCCCTCCCTTCCCTTTAATATCTCACAGTTTCTGAATTGTTATTTATCGTAGCTGCCAATGCTATAAAAAAAGCCTCATAACTTAAATTGGCCTCTCCACCATCCCAGGGAGTTCTCCAGTTATATAAGGCTGCTTCAACATAAACCCAACATTATGCATTGTAAAGACTCTGTACAATGTACATTTAATTGATTTGTTCAACAAGAAGGAAGCCATGCTATGATCTCTTTTCATGGAATTTGGTTTGTCTCACTGGTTATCTTTTGGCAAAGTTTTGAAAAATTTTCCAGCATTTTCATGTTTAACTTCCTGCACTTTATTCAGTTCAGCTCTCTGAAAAACAACTCTTTATCAGATAATTTTCTTGACAAAAGAATGCGGAAAGTCTCACACTTACAGCAACACATGATACAAGCTGTTCTCACTACAAACTACTAAATAAGCCACCTAAAAAAGTCAGGATATAAATATAGCCAAAACCAATGCAGATTCTTCCACATCATCTTCTCCTAGTAATTTACATTGTACTTTAAATCTGCACAAGTAGCTCATAATTACTTTCTCCCCTCATTTTTAGTGGCAGACCATACCCTAGAGTAAGATTTAAAGAATGGCTAAGACATAAGCTATGTGCCTGTTTCCTCCAAATCATGTGAGGCTGTATGTCTCAGATTAAAAATCCCATAAAAAAAAGGAAATAATTCAGTGTCTTCTACCTGAGTGAGCTACCAGTTTAATTTTAGAAGAGGGTTTGCATGAGGCCTTTTCCACACATCTGATAGAAAGACTGTGATGAGACATGCCTTAAACATTGTCTGATGCCTAAGGGTAGGCAACAAGCTGCTTCTTTGGAAGCAATAATGAAAGAAAACAAGTTATATGCATTACAGCACCCCTTTCTCTCCTTTTTTGACACTATGTTTAAGGCTGTGTCAGCATTCTCATTGAAACCCCTGTTTTCAGGGGCTTTGTAATGCAGTCATAAAAAAGAACTCCTCACTGAAACTTGGCATCTTTCGGCCTAAGAGAGAAACTTTTTTACAAATTGACAAAACCAAAATCCTTTTCATTGCTTCAAGGTTGCACTGATCCCTCCCTCTCCCCCATTCAAACTGTAGCAAACTCACTGTGTAGTTCACTTTATAAAACTAAAAATGAAAATTATTTGTATTTGCAGCCAATTAAGTGGGCGTGGCTACTTTTGGTAGTTGCTCTTTGAAAGCATTCAGTGACTCAGGACTGAAAGATAAGCTCAATAACATACATACATTTAAAATTATTTATCTCTTGTTATTCTTTACTGCATTAAGTTTCATGGTGGTTTAAATCATCACAAAAGAGGTTGTTAAGCATAAGAACAGTCAGTTCTAGTCAGATGCATTTGATTGGAAACTTCACAAACCAACTTTGTCAATGGCACAGCCACATTTACTATGAAGGAGTTCTATAGAGGCTGCTTAAAAATGCACAAACGTGTACTTAGCAAACTAAATGGGAATGGATATGATGAGGTTCTTACAGACCATGATGCAGTAAAATATATTTTAAAACTCCCCAACTAGGTTTTAACTTAATTAGGTCAATATGTGTGTTTAAAGCTTAACTTATATGATCAGGTCAATAACTGGCATTTGGGGGATTTTAAACGAGAGATTTTTAAAGATTTTACTTTGGTATTTTTAACAAAAGGCAAAATAAAAAAATCTGAGGGTTTTTTTATACCTGCAGGCTAAGGTATAAACCAGACAGGGTCAAGGAATTAAAAGTGAAGGCAGACATTACGGTTCAAAATTGCAGAGGGCCACACACAGCATGGGAGGTGTCAATGCTGTACATGCTGTATTGCCCTGATAAATTGCACAACTGGAGGATAAAGTGGGAAAGAATTTTAAAAATATTTGATATCTTTTTGATGACTGTGTTTCTGATACAGGTTATATTGACCTGGATCTTTAAGTTAGGAGCCTTACACTTCCACATTTTGTTTTGAATTTACCTTTGTCTTCTAAATGCACACATATTTCAACAGCTAAACTTATCTGATACTTTGATTTTGTGACTTTAACTTAAAAGTTTTATAAGTAACCAATAGTTTATTGCCTTCTAGAGCTTTTTGATTCATGCTCTGTTTGCTTTCCTTCTGGTTTCTTGAGGTTTATGGCCATGGGACCTAATTTGCTGGTTTCATTATGTATGTTAGACAAAATCTGTATTGCTAACAGAGCTCAGTTTGGGTCTGAAAGTTTTATATCTAAAGTTAAACCATTATTGTGTAACAAATAGTTACTCAGAAAATGCCCTTCCATCTGTCAGTTCCCTGAAATCAACAACTGATTTGAACTCTCTGTATTTAAACTACTTTAATCGTGCAATAATGTTACAAACCAGCCAGTGTTACTGCAGTGCATTGCACAGTCCTTCATGCACAACTTTCTAGGCAGAGTTTCTTAACCAACACAAAGCAAGACCTGCCAGTGGTGAGGAACAATTTGGATTGTATTAATGAAACAGTGAAAGTCACACAACGGGCACAATTGCACTTGAAAGTTTCTGGACACCTTTCTTCTTGATGTTTTTGGCAAGCTGAAATAGGTGCAATGCATGGATACATGGCTGGGATGCTGAGCCTTGGAATGATATTGCCTACCCACAATTGTACGCTTTTGCCTACAACACTTGTAAAAAGTGTTGCAGCTACCCATATCTGCTCAGATTTTTTAAACCAGAATTTAAATTTCAGTAGATTAGACAAAAATCTGTAATGAGCATCTTACCATCACGGGTACTGGATAAAGTATTCACCAAGTGAATGTTAAATGAATGTTAAATGGTTGACAATAGCAAAACTGGATAAAATCATGACAAAGCTACAGGTTTACATCTGAAGCTCCATGGTCATGGAAAGGGAGTCCTGAAAGTTTAAATACAATTATCTGCCACCTAAATAATAATGTCCAAAACCAAATTTGTCTGGGAGCAATTTGGGGTTTGACAGCCGGTAGGCACACATTATTTTCCCTGAGAGAGCAGTGTAGCATGGAGTGCTGAGATCTGCCTGACCTGAACATGCATCCCGCATGTTTTTGCAGCCAAGATGGGAAGGGACCGCGATGGTCCGCAGGTGGCAGCTCTGGTGGGGGTCACAAAATGGAGCCTCCAAGGGGCTGAGCCAAGGTGACTGCTGCAAAGTCAGTCTCAACTAGAAACATTCTCCACGGCTCCTAATAGGAGCAGATTGGTTTTTCATGGGCTAAAATTCAGAGAGGAGGGAACCAGCTTGCCTTATGACTATTCATTCCATTGTTTATGTTTTAGACCATATTCAGGTACTGGGCATGCTCCCTGCTAAGACAGCTTTTTAAGTATGCTGGCTGTTTAGTTTGCCAAGCATATGTAAACAGTTTAAAAAATGAAATAACTCTTCTGTATTAAAAATATATTTATTGCCCCCCTCCCCCTAAAAAACTGCAATTGTTTTTTCATTATGGCTTGCTTGCATGCCAAATTTCATTTGAGTAAATAAAGATATTTTTTAGGTATAGGATTTTTTAAAAAACAGCATTATAGTTATGTAAAATCTATGCTCTTGTAATTTAAAACAATGCTACCCTGGAGTTTTAAACTTTCCAAAATGAGGATTTATAATGAAACACCTGACAAAACCTTAACATACAGATACTAATAAGTTATTCTGTAAACAATGAATCTGATTCAGATTTTTTTAAAACTACCTTATTTAGCCTAGCGTGACTTCACTTACTCCAGTGAAATAGTTTCCCCCATTTACCTTGTTGTGAGTGGTTGCAATCATGCATGGTATATGGTAAACACATGTTGGGGGATCTGTACAGATCACTTTTTTAAGGTCTACATTGACAAAAATGGATAGTAGATGAAGTGAGGTTTCTAATGACCTAGCCAGAAAAACACTTAATGAATAAAAATAAATGTGTGTTACTTCAAATGCCATTGTAGTTTACCTTATTTTTACCTTATAGTTGTTCAGGTTTCTCTGCCCCCCTGCCCTGTGACATTAAATCTGCTCAGCATTCTAGACAATATACTTTTTGGTTTCTGTATAATTTGGTCATTTTACTAATAGGGTTTATAGAAATACTATGTTCTATTTAGAGGCAGTGTTACTTATAAGCAACTGGCAATTGTACAGCCATTCTCAAAGGCTGAAATAGCTCACTGAGGTATTATTCCAGCTGTTGCAGGCCTTGTAATGGCCTTAGGTGCAGACTCAGAGTAGGACTGTGTTGCAGAATCCTGCTCTAAACTGTAATTCTAATGAGGCTCATGACAAGGGTGATAGCTGCTGGGGTGAAAAGGCAGAACTGGTAACTTCACTGTCTGAACTGTAGTCCAACTCAAAACCCAGTGCATGAGCACAGATTCGCACTAAAAGAATGACAGTGGGAGAGAAGTGAGAATGTAGTTGCTTCCAGTCATGTAAAACCAACTATAAATCAAGTGAGTATTTGGCATCTTAAGCAGATATAGTAAGTTTTCCTCCAAGTGTTTTCTGCCAAGGGTTTGATTACGGGGTTATTTAGTTTTGCAGGATGGCTCAGATCATCCCATTTACTGTCTAGTTGAGTAACAACCTGACATCACTGAATCGCCACAAGAAAACTCCAACATTGAAAATCTGAGAGATGTCAGTCATGTCTGTTTCCTGGATTTTGCATGAAGGAAGATTCAGGATTGGACAGGACACCACACTTTTCAGTTTGATAATGTAAACTTCATTCTTAGAACAAATGTTTACTAAAAAATGTATATTCCTGACACATTGAATTGGGGATGTTTAAAAATCCAGAAAAATCAAACAATTGCTAATAGGGCCCTTAATATGCCAATTTCCCATAATTTCTTCCACTAGTTAGGTCCCTTGAACTGCCATCACCTCTTTCTCTTTGTGATACAGTGTGCAGCTTCTAATATACAGTGGCAAAGTTTTCAGTAGATCAGTTTGACTGGTATTCAACGAACACCTTATTCAACTGATCTAGCATTTTCTGCCCTCTAACAAATTTTATTTTCCTAGTTATTTAGTGGAAAAGAAGCACGCTTCCAGGTATAGTATCCCTTCAATGCATGCATGCATCTCCCATTAACTCCAGAGGGAATTATGCACACACATCAGGAGAAAAATATACCCCATAGTGATAATGGCTTGCATTTATATAATGCCTTTTATTCTGAAGCACTTTTCAAACTGCTCTACTGCTAATCTGATTAGAAGCTCCATCTGTAGAGTGTACCTCCATTACTC